>NC_056732.1:1657310142-1657382723 GCF_019279795.1 Protopterus annectens
GAAGAGTTGATGATCACTAGAATTGGAGGATTGTAAAGTTAGGTTTTGGATCCAGCCAAGAACTGTTGGAGTCTATGCTAACCATACCAATAAATCAATTCCCAGGTGTGTTGCAATCTGTAGATTCAGGTTTCAGTACAAGATATTTCAACACTGATATATCAACATAAGGGTTAAGAGAGCATTACCATCAAAATCATTCTCATCTGTTTGGTATTTGTAGAAAATTATTGAATTTAACTCTAAAAAAACATAATAGTAGAAATTCTAAGTGCCCCCCTTTAAATTAATTTTTGCTCAGAAATTTTTTTATTGATTTTACAAAATTTACAAAGATTTAATGAATTTTAGCTAGTAAAATAAACCAAATAGTAAACTATATACACTATTTACATTTGGCCAGAGATTAGAAATTAAATATACCAATCTAGGCAGTCATCTATTAAAGTTGTCAAACAAATATTATCTTCTTTCATTTTTTTTCACTTAAGAAGAGCCTGAAGATGTTTATAATCTCTCAATAAGAGATAATATCGTCTTCCATGGATTGTTGTTCCAAGACTTAGGAAAGATTCTTAGTTCTTTGACTGTAATTTCCAATAATGCTCTGTCATTCAGTAATTTAAAGAAGTCTTCAAAAGATGGTTCAGTGTTGGGCTTTTATTTTCTAGATATACACCTCCTAGCGACTGACTGATTGGCAGAGGAGGCATATGGAGGCATACCTTCATTTTCGTGTTGTGCCGAGAGGTATGAGGATTTTGTGTATGTCTACTTATGGTAACAACCACCCGGACCTGCTAAAAAAGTGGCAAAAATTAAATCTAGAATTAAGTTTCAACTATATAAAATTGTTAATTGAATACTTCTCCCCTATTGAAGCGGAACTCACACATAAAGTGGAGGCTCTGAATAGAGACTTACAACACCGCTTCAAGGGTGCGATATATAAAAAAAGAATAGATAGCGTTTATACTCAGGTTACGCTATACAGTGATAGGTTGCAGCAGGTGAAGTATCGTAAGCTGCAACGGGACCACAAGGATTTTTTGCTTGGTCAAGTGTTTGTTTGGCCTAAATATAATCAACGATTAGGGCAAGCATCTGATATTAATGACACACCTCATAATACAGATAAATCAAATATGCATGTTCGTGAACCTGATACAACAGCTGGAGCAACTTTAACTGCAGTCTATAATAGTGAAAGAAAAGCTCCACATGTCATCGACGTGGTTATGTCACCTAAAGAGCAACACGACAACGTTGCTTCCTCTGCCCTTCCATGTAATCAAGAGGCCCTGATGGAGGAAAGGGACAGTGAAGGATTAGGAGCAAGATCAAAGGCGTCATTTAGGAGTTTTGAAGATTTTATCCGTTACCGTTGAAATTCCGTGAAAGAGAAAGGGACAGATCAAACAGTCATGGCCGCAGGAAATGCAAGTTTTCAGGGGACAACTTTGATGCGAGAAGAAGGGCACGGAGCTAAACGAGTTGGTCTATAATTTTTCAGGATTTGAACTCAACAAAGCTGACTATTCTTTATTAAATAAGGGATTATCTTTCATTCCTCTCAGGCAAGTAAATTAAGCGAACTTTTAGTTGACCTAAGACTTTTTGGACATCTAGTGGCACTAAGGTTTATGTATGATAAAAAAGATGATTATTTGATAGATAGTTTTAAACGTAAAAGTTCTTTTTGTCCACAATTACCAACCAATGTTGAAAGTTATATTAATCTATGTGAGCATGATTTTTATGCTTATTTTTCAAAACAAGGGCCTAAATGTATGTACTTTAATTTAAACAAAGAGGAGAGAGCTTCTTTAAGTAATTTAACTTCTAATAAAGACATTATAATTAAACCAGCTGACAAGGGGGGAGGGATAGTAATAATGAACACTGTTGACTATGACAATGCTATGCTCACTTTGTTATCTGACACTAATACTTATGTAGAGATGAGTTTGGGATCTCTTATGAAGGTTATTAACAAAGTGTATGATGATATTTATGATCTATTGATGTGCAGGCAGGTCACACAGGGGTTATATGATTTTTTCTTATTTGAGTTCCCTATAATACCATGTATTAAGGGTCTCCCCAAGATACATAAAAATGTTTTCCTCTCCCCATGAGGCCTATAGTAGCAGGCAAGGGATGGGTTACTGAAAAAATATCACAATATATAGAGAGCATACTAGGACCCATTGCTCAAAATATTCCTATCATCCTGAAAGATAGTTACCAGCTTATTCATGATTTATCTACTATCAAGGAAGAATTTAAACATGTTCCGTATTTAATGGTAACTCTAGATGTAAGGAATCTATTCACAGTCATCCCAAACGACTACGGCATAGAAGCAGTTAGAAGGATGCTGGTAGTAACAGAAGGGGTAACTAATGAACAAGAGATATTGATGTATACACTATTGGACACTATCCTTAACAATAATGTGTTTATGTACCGTGATAAATTTTATGCACAAAGGTGGGGGGTAGCAATGGGTACCCCCTGCGCAAATTCTTACGCGAATCTGGTAGTACATTTTTGGGAGAGGGAATTTTTGTTCAATAGTGCATATTACCAACAGGTGTTACTATATAAAAGATTTGTAGATGACATACTGCTGTTTTGGAAAGGAAGTATGGTAGATCTTCTAGCATTTATTAACTTTTTAGAGTCTACCACTGACTTTTTGAGATTTACCTCAGAAGTCTCAGTTAATGAAGCATGTTTTTTGGATGTTAAAATAATCAGGATGAAGGATGGTGGCCTTTCTACCAGCTTATATAGAAAACCTTGCTGGAAGAATACACTTTTATGTTATAGTAGCATGCATCCAAGACATGTTTTTCCCAATGTAATAAAAGGGCAGTTTGTAAGGATACACAGACTATGTAAAGGGAGTTCTGATCTAGAAAGACAGCTTGATGATTTACACACCCTGTTTTTAGACAGAGGATATAATGATTCTATGATCAATAAAGTTAGATATCCCACAATAGACAATATAAATGAGAACACTAAGGTTACCATAAATCATGTAAATACTGGACATAAAGCGAGATATGACACCATAACTCCGTTTGTTACAAGATATACTAATGATAACAAGAAAATAGTGGATATAATAAGTAAGCATTGGAGTGTACTCACTATGGATGCAAAAATGCTTAGTATAGTGGGACATAAACCTAGATTTAATTATAGAAACAGTAAGAATTGAAAAAGGTTACTATGTAAAGAACATATGATAGATAGAACTAATGGATTTAATATAAGAAAAACGGGTACTTGTTGTTGCACGAGATGCAATATGTGTAGATATATAGTAGTTGAACAATGTTTTGTTCACCCTACCATGACATTTGAATTTAATCCTAAGTTTTATGCCACCTGTAATAGCAAGAACCTAATTTATCTAGCTACATGTACGTAATGTACAGGGTTCTATGTGGGCATGACAACGCGAAGGTTAAAGGATAGAATATATAATCTTGTATATGATATAAGGAAGATGAATTCTCAAAATGCTTTAGCCAGGCATGTTAGTTAACATGCTGGCCATACTTTTAGGTTCAGAGTGCTACAGATGGTACTGCATAATAAACGGGGGGGTAGTAACCTGAACCATTTGGAGTCTATTGAGCTTGAATGGATCTTCAGGATGAGAGCACATCTAGAACCAGGGCTCAATCAGTACATCAGCATCAAACCAATTCTTGAGGCATGCATCTAGATATATACACCTTAGACCTGGTATATATATATATATATATATATGTGGACGCATATATATATATATATATATATATATATATATATATATATATATATATATGCATATATATATATTTCAGGTAGAATTTATGAATGATATAAGAAAGAATGAATTACAAGGGTTGGATATGTTAAATGCCTACACAAAAATTTTTAGGCTTTGATCTAGGAATATTCAGGTGGAATATTATCTTTTATTCTGTAAGTAGCCTTTTTTGAATATGAATTAGTTTTATTATATATTTCTTTTTAATGACATTATAGTGTGTATGTTATAATGTAGGGTGTCACTATGAATGCTTTGCCAACATGTCTTATTTATTTATTTTTTCGTGGATAGTGTTAGATAGAGAGAATCTATAAATTTTTATATATGCTTATATACGTTTATATAAGTATATCGAACAGTACTAGTACTTTAATATATTTATACACTTATATATACTTTAAGTAAAGCTAGAGCTTTATTTGTTTATCTCTCAAGTGCTGCTGTGGAACATTTCTAGTGAAGTTCTACATGTATTAGTCTATAAATATTATGGTTTATATAGTTGAGGTTATTCTATATACTTCATTTATATATTCTATTCGGCTTTATATATCTTTGTATATATTTTGTATAATCATTCATATTTACAATATATATATGTGACATATGTTTTACTCTATATATATATTTTTACTTGATTTTAAGTTAGGATTAATTGCTTTAGGAACATTATTTTGTTTAACCAATTAATTAATTAAGCAATTAACTAAGTAATTATATGGCTAAATGGTTAGTATTTAAATGTGGTTGGTATAATGAATTTTTGAAATCTGAAGAAGCATGCCTGTGTAGCATGTGAAAGCGCTTATTCTGTTTTAGTTTGATATTAAATTTTAGTTTTATCACATCGTGGTGGCTGCGTCCAGTATTTTTTCTTGAAAATAATAAAGTGGGAAGTGGAAATCAGCTACCATTTAAGCAGGTATGCTGGCACATGAGTCCAGCATGAGGAAAGTGTTGTACTTGTCGATTTTCTGTTTTGTAGCTCAGATGTTAAATGTGGGCCCCATCCTTCTACCCCTATGACTGCTGGTACTTGTCTATGCAGGAGAAAGTAGAAGTCCTCAGAACATTATTTGCAAACAAAACAGGGAAATTTCCACAAATAATGATTTCTAATGCAACTAGTATATAAAGCTTGCAAACTATACAGTATATGGATAAGGGTATGTACTCTGGTTGCTGCCAAGGATTTCCATTTCACTGTCAACCTTAGCAACATGTTTTTATTTCTGGTGCTTTGGAATAAAGTTCTATACTGAAAAGAGATTATAATATTATAATTTCCTTTAGTTCACTGTACGTCGCTAATTTCTGTTAAATTTTAAATTATAATTGCATTACTACCATGACAAGCTTCATGCCCATTTTAAATATGCCCAAAATGTAGGAAAGAAGAAATACTATCAAGAGCTGTTCAGCTGAAAAAGTTTAAATTTCATATGCATCCTACACACACAATGTGAAATATGTGCACTGTCCAGCTGGCTTATGTTATCAGATATAGATTTGCATGCACACAGCAAAGCACCTCATTGCTGCAATGTGAGCAGTGTGAGAGGGGCCAAGGAGGGTCAGCATAGCGCAGTGTGAGAGAAGCCAAGGAGGGTCAGCATAGCACAGTGTGAGAGAAACCAAGGAGGGTCAGCAGAGCACAGTATGAGAGAGGCCAAGGAGGGTCAGCACAGAGGAGTGTGAGAGAGGCCAAGGAGGGTCAACATAGTGCACTGTAAGAGAGGCCACAGAGGGTCAGAATATCACAGTGTGAGAGAGGCCAAGACGGGTCAGCATAGCACAGTGTGCGAGAGACCAAGGAGGGTCAGCATAGCACAGTGTGCGAGAGACCAAGGAGGGTCAGCATAGTGCAGTGAGAGAGAGGCCAAGGAGGGTCAGCGTAGCACAGTGTGAGAGAGACCAAGGAGAGTCAGCATAGCACAGTGTGAGAGAAGCCAAGGAAGGTCAGCATAGCACAGTGTGAGAGAAGCCAAGGAGGGTCAGCATAGCGCAGTGTGAGAGAAGCCAAGGAGGGTCAGCATAGCACAGTGTGAGAGAAACCAAGGAGGGTCAGCAGAGCACAGTATGAGAGTGGCCAAGGAGGGTCAGCACAGAGGAGTGAGAGAGAGGCCAAGGAGGGTCAACATAGTGCACTGTAAGAGAGGCCAAGGAGGGTCAGAATATCACAGTGTGAGAGAGGCCAAGACGGGTCAGCATAGCACAGTGTGAGAGAGACCAAGGAGGGTCAGCATAGTGCAGTGAGAGAGAGGCCAAGGAGGGTCAGCGTAGCACAGTGTGAGAGAGACCAAGGAGAGTCAGCATAGCACAGTGTGAGAGAAGCCAAGGAAGGTCAGCATAGCACAGTGTGAGAGAAGCCAAGGAGGGTCAGCATAGCACAGTGTGAGAGAGAGCAAGGAGAGTCAGCATAGCACAGTGTGAAATAGGCCAGGAAGGGTCAACACAGCACACTGTGAGAGAGGCCAAGCAGGGTCAGCATAGCACAGTGTGAGAGAGGCCAGGGAGGGTCAGCACAGAGGAGTGTGAGAGAGGCCAAGGAGGTTCAACACAGCGCACTGTCAGAGAGGCCAAGGAGGGTCAGCATAGCACAGTGTGAGAGAGGCCAAGATGGGTCAGCATAGCACAGTGTGACAAACATCAAGGAGGGTCAGCATAGAGCAGTGTGAGAGAGGCCTATAAGGGTTAGCATAGCACAGTGTGAGAGAGGCCAAGGAGGGTCAGCATAGCGTAGTGTGAGAGAAGCCAAGGAGAGTCATCATAGCGCAGTGTGAGAATGGCCAATGAGGATCAACATAGCACAGTGCCAGCCTGATTCAGCATATAATGGGGAGGAAAGGGTGAGATAAGAAAGTCTGAAAAGGGGGGTATGAAAAGCAAAGGAAAAGACACATGGATAACCATAAAATAAACTGGTAGGAGGAAGAGGGGGATTCTTTTTGGAAACACTCCCATTTATTATGCAAAAGGAGTTCCTTAGCCAAGGAATGTGGTGAGGAATGGATGTTAGAGAAACAGAGGAAGACTGGAAGGTTGCCAGGGCACACATAAAGACATGAAATATAGAAAAAGATAGATGGGTTGCTACTGACATAAGCACTGGGGACAACAGTGGATAGACAAAAACAGAGGGTGGACAGTTGGTGATGAAAAGAACTGGACTACAAACAAGGTATGAGGCATGACACATAAGGCTGGGGAACTCATAACTAGGGGATATGGCACATGCATAGCAGATGGCATGTACAGACTGTGCCTCTGGTGACCTGACGTTCCAGGGTCAGTTGCTGGCTTGACTAAACAGAAATATCAAAAGACTCTCCATGATTGTGAGGTAGGCATCAATTTGTTGGCACACCTCAGACATCACCAATCTACACAACTGACAGGGGCTAATCACAAGCAACCACTCTGGGCCACTACCAAAATGGGAGACTTCACTTCTGTCCTGAGTAATGGCCATAAAAGCCACCAGTGATCATTCCAGGTTACATTGTGCAAGGTGAACCCCCTCACCTTGCTGAGAGCCATGTCTTATGAACAATGACAATCCATTCTCAGAGGCATTGACCTACACAGGCTGTCTTCTCCTCTTCTGCCGCTGTACAACTTGAGCAACAGAAAGAAGATGCAAAAAAAAGAGAACAAATTAGTATATACATATGTTATAAATACTAATAAAGTTGTACAATGTCATAATATACCTGGCATACGCACAACACCACCATGAAGAGAAACACTTGTACCTTCTGCAGCATCATTCCCTCTACATTCACCAGCTGCTGTAAGACAAAGTACAAATAATTCACTACAGTGCTGAGCCTATGAAAACACAAGTAAAAAAAACACTTACAAATAAGTAAAACTCTGTCTGACTGAGGTCAACTATGAAGGAAGAACAAGAAAATCTTGCTTTCCTGTGGGCATCATGCAGAAGCTGTGCTACTCCCTGCACATTATATGGCCATAGTCTGTTTGAGGAGAAAGATGGTAGCTCCATGTGCATCCTAGCACAGCAGTGAGGCACTACAAAATGGTTCTATAGCACAGTCCCAGAGTACTACAAGCTTGGCAGATGCTGTGCATGAGCACATAGTGCACATCAGGGTAGACAGGGATATGCAGAGATGTGCTGCTTAATAATTATAGCAATTGTGGGGTTTTTTTTGCTTTATCTTTCTTCTGTCCTTCATGAGTACTCACGCAGTACTTTGGCCCCTATGCATGCTGGGTCTACTAGCTTTCATTCCTTGCCCTCCCTTCCCCAAACTTAATTTGGTATGCTGGGGCTGGTCATGAAATGGGGAACACCAGGGGCTCAGCATGTCTGAGCATCCATCCATGGAGGTCTTTTTACTCTCAACCTACCTGTTTATTCCCACCTCACTTGCAGTCCCAGTGGTATGCCTGAGGGGTTTGTGTTTAATGGAGATATGTGGTATATTGTCCCACCCCCACAACAACCTAGCTATGTCTTCACCCTAATTAATTCCCTCTCCTACCAAGTGACGTCCCTAACATGCATCAGGAATCCTCACAGTAAATGCCCACAAAACCAACCACCCAACCCAAGATGGCTGCCACTGCAGCAAATTCCCTCATTAATTTATCTATCCTGTGATGAGGACTTAAATAGTGCAATATAAGACTGCATTACCATATTTGCAAAGACCATGCTAATATGAGTCCTTTAGGACAATGAACTTTAAAAAGCAGATAAGAAATTGGAAATGTAACCATACACTGTACTGAACACCCATGGTGGATGACAGTAACAAGGACATAAAGGAGCTGGTATATATGGGTATGGAGACACACCACAGTGCTATGATACTGTCATGTCAGGTGGTGTGTGTCATGTGCATCAGTGCCAGTGGCAATGGGCACATAGAACAGGACATGCCATGCATGGCACTAGGACAACTGTACATTGAATACGGCATGTGAATGCATATTGTGGTGGAACATGGTGTGTGGTATGTTACAAGGTTTTAGTATGCTAATGCAGGAAGGGATAATAAAATGGCCATAGCTGTAGTTTGTAAAGGAAAAGGGAGGACACATTCTGGCAGAATAGGGAAGAGGTAAATGGATATTTTATGTGACTGAGAGGTGGCATATACTCACCTGAAACACCTACACACACACACACACACACACACACACACACACACACACACACACACACACACACACATACATACACATGCACATACACTAACTAACTTGTGCAACCCATAGTTTTACATGTCTTGTCATCATCATCATCATCATCATCATCATCATCATCAGCCCCCTTCATCCAATTCTTCTACATGGGGTCGGGGTATCATGTTAACTGTCGCCAACTCACTCAATTCAGTGCCACACTCCTGCCTTCTTCAACACTCGTGCCTGACTGTCACAGATATTCTTTCGCACAATCCATCCATCGCTTTGCTGGATGTCCTCACTTCCTCTTGCCTTCTTTCTGTCTGTCCCAACTCTTCCTGGTGCTATTTTGGCTTCTGCTCTTATGTCCTCATTTCTTCATCTGTCCCACAGTGTGCATCCTACCACCTTTCTCAAGCACTTCATTTCTATCACCTCTAGCTGTTCTGCCTTTACTGCCCCAGTTTCTGTACTATACAGTAGTACTAGTCACACTATTGTCTTGTACACCTTACTTTTCAGCTTCTTTGCATTCTGCTGTCATAGACTACACCTGATACTCTATGCCAGCTGCAGCCCCTCTGATTCAAGCTTTGACTTCTTCATTCAGACTACCCTTTTCCTCAACTACCCCTCCCAGATGCTTTACTAGAAAGGCTCACCCAGACTCTGCTACACTTTGCTGTTAGGGAAAGGTTAGTTTGCTTTTTATTTGTTGTATTTTGTATTACTTTATTGCCTTATTCTATTTTGAATACTGTGATTTGTTTTCTTTACCTTGTGTTTTACTTGTATTCTGCTTTTAACTGCATATTGAAACTTGGAAAGAGACCACAGCTCTGTCTCATGTAAGTCAGGCAGAAATCAGAACAGATCAATTAAGGACTCACACATAAGATAGAACAGGTCAGTTAAGGTTAATCATATGTGAACTGAGGGGGGTGGAGCTAGGAACTAAATCTTATTTTTAAGGGGTAAAATAAAACATTTCAGAGCTTTACTAGAAAGGCTCACCCAGACTCTGTTACACTTTTATGTGAGGGAAAGGTTAGTCTGCATTTTATTTGTTGTATTTTGTATTAATTTATTGCTTTTTCTATTTTGAATACTGTGATTTGTTTTCTTTACCTTGTGTTTTACTTGTATTCTGCTTTTAACTTCATATTAAAACTTGAAAAGAGACCACAGCTCTGTCTCTTGTGAGTCAGGCAGAATTTTTTTCCTGACCCTCCTACCTGGTTACTGTGTTCTTAAACACCACTGTCTTTCTAGTTGTCTGCCCCTTATGTTAATTTGACCATATATCTCATTTACTCTTTGCTTTTACTTGCTTGTGTAAGCACAAAATTATCATTTTATGAAATCACTCCCTCCAACTATTTAAATTTATTGGCCATCCTACTGTATTCCATAGTACAAGAATACAAAAGTGACCACCCACATTCAATCTATCTTGCTGTTTTAAAAATAGTGACTCTCCACTAAAACTTAAATTTTTAGACAGGTAAAACTTAAGTTACCTACTTTCGCATCTAACTCATCTAGTGCACATTGCAATGTTTAGGATAAACCATTTTTTTCATCTTACCTTTAAGCATCCCTGTGACTAGCACTTGCTCTAAAACCTGCTGGAAAGCACTAGGAAGCCTTAAACTGATAAAAGCACTCAACTCTCATTGTTTATAAGGAGAAAATAATTGTAGGCACTAAACATCCTATAATTGCAAAGTACCTTGCTAAGGTAAGGGAAAACAGCTCTTGTACTTTACAAAAAAAAAGCACCAAACCAGGCATGTCCAAGGGTCAGCTTCTGGTGATTTCCCCTGTCCACCTGGTGAATCTGGGCATACTGGGGCAATGCAGCAATTGCCTCATGTATGCAGACAACCCCCTCCTCCTACCATCCAACACTACAACCTGTGAGAGATGCACTTACATAGCCAAACTGGAAGCAAAGCTCTCTCCACCCAAGATTATGCTAGATAGTCAAGAGGAGAAGGTTAACACCCACACTACACCTCAGGCAACACATAGCCCTTCTAAACCCACACCACCCTCACATAGCAACACTAAACCCTCAGATGTGAAGGCCTTTAACAGTAACCTGCCCAAGCAACAAGGACCTCCGAAGCTGAAATGCAAACAAACACCAATCACAACCAAAGTGTCACATAGCTCACAACACCAGTGTGCCACCCAACAACAGCCCCTAAGCAAGACAACATACCCAACACTTTAGGCATAGGTGACTCTATAGTCAGGCGCACTGATGTCCCACTCACCAGGCTGAACAAGGAGAAAATTACAGCCAGCTGCCTGTCGGGTGCCAGGATCCACCACATAATGCATGCACTCAAGTCACTCCACAACAAGTTCAAATATGACTCTGTCATTGTCGATGTTGCAGTGAATGACTTGAGATGTACCTCCCTGAACTACATTAAAAGAGACTTGGAAGAGCTCTCGGATCATGTGTCCCAGGCAGATATGACCCTTGCCCTGAGTAGCATCCTGCCTTCACCCAGAATGATAACACAGTGTAAGGACAAAATGATTGACTTCAACAATTGGCTAAGCTTCTGGTGTCATTCAAAGGGGATCCAGTATCTGTCTGCCTGGGACATTATGATCGACAGACCACAATGCTTTGCCAGAGATGGTCTGCACCTGTTGCCCATGTGATTCAGGTTACTGACTAAGGCTCTTGCCACCCCTATAGTGCCTTTTTAGGCAAAGTTCAAAGGACAAAACCACCACCGTAACAGGTACAAGCATGCAAAATCTGAAGGTAATGCTACTCAATGCCAGAAGTCTAAACCTCAAAATGCACTCTCTCGAGGCACTCCCAAAAATGGAGAACATCAATAACTGTGCAGTAACTGAGACCTGGTCCAAGGCTCCAGAGAGCACTGCTGCAATACTAGGCTACAACTCTTACCACACTTTTTGGCCACCAAACCAGGACCAAAACACTAAAGGTGGAGGAGTGTCTATATTCACCAAGGATATTCACACCACCAGGCTAGTTGCCCAACACAATGCATCTGAAATTCTTCTGGTGCAACTAGCAGTAGATAAGACTGTAATCCAAATTGTAGCTTGCTACAAATCCCCCACCATGCCCCAAGATTCTCACAACACATTTCTAAACATACTGGAAAATATTAAGATACAACCAAGCACCATAATACTGGGTGATTTCAACTACCCTGCTATTAACTGGGAAAACTACTCGTGTGCCAACACCTTTGCCCAATGGTTCTTGGAATTCATAAATTCCAATGCCAGGGATCAGCTAATCCATAGTCCCACCAGGGGCTCCAATATCCTAGACCTGGTCATTACCAACATGGGAAATCAATGCTCCACACCTATGGTCACCCCCTCATTGGTCAGGTCTGATCATAAGCTAATCACCCTTTGACATCCACATCCATCCCCCACCCCCACAGTAAGGAAACCTCCGTAAAAAAACTTCTCCAAAGCCAACTTCATGCTACTCAAGTCAGAAGTGACAAACTTCATGAGAACCCATGCAGATGGGTTCGACTACTGAATCCTACACTAAGGCACTGTAAGAGCACATCCACTCATGCATGAATCGTGCCATCCCAAATAGAACCAAGACACTCTCCTCCAAAAAAAAGGAAGCCAATATAGTAGACCACTGCCATAAACAAACTTTACAACAAAATGTATTTATTTTATTTTATTTAACATTTGTTAACTGGGAAATTCCAACTGGACCAGGTCCATTTACAGTGGAGGCCCTGGGAGAAAAGCTCCGAAACATTGTTACAAAAAAAAAAATAACAGGAGAAGCAAACTTATACAGTGTTATACAAAGGTCATTTAAATAATACAATATGGAGTTAGACATTTTGCCAGACAAACACTGAAAATATATAAAGTAAATTGGAAAAGACATTTTCCAGGAGAAACAGTCAGGAATTCAATTTAATGTGCAGTTGTATAATGACTGTGACAAAAAGAGGAGCAATTGCCCGCTATGAGAAGTAGCAACTATTTATTTTATTTTAGTTATTTTACATTTGTTGACTGGGATAGTCCGACTGGATGCATGTCCATTTTCAGCGGAGGCCCGGGGAGAAAAGCTCCAAGGGTAAGCAGATACAGCATTACATAATACCAGCATTACATATTACAAACAGACTATTTACAGAGATTACATAAGTAAGCAAGTTAAACAAGTTCCACAGGTTACAGTTAATCCTGAGCACAAGTCAGGATTAAATTAAATTACACAGTAAACTGGTTAACAGATTTTTACACATTCTAGAGAGAGTTAGCCAGGCTTGATACACTGACATAGCCAGTAAAGTGACAAATGTTGTTTGAGTCTAGTTTTAAATTGACCTAAGGTGGAAAGTAAGGTAATATCAGCTGGAAAAGAGTTCCAGGATCTACTTACAGAGTTTGCAAAGAGAGAATCACCGGCTGTGTTATTAATTTTGCTAGTCTGAATTAGTAGTTTGTTAGAGGATCAAAGCGGTCTAGGGCTGTTATAGGGGGTGATAATATTTTTAAGTGCAGGAGTATTGTCCGGATTATAGAGGATTTTATATGCCATAATCAGTTGGTTATACTGGATTAGGCTGGGTAGTTCAAGCCACCCAAGCTGATTTAGATTGATGCAATGATGTGTCCTAAAAGGCAGCCCAGTGGCAAACCTGACAATGTGGTTGTAGCAAATTGAGAGTTTGTTAAGGACAGTCTTGTTTAAATTCAAGAGTAGAGGGGATGCATACAGAAGGGTTGAAAGAAGGTGAGAGCGAGCTATGGCAATTTTAGCTGGAGGGGTTAGGAAGGCTTTTATTCTGTAAAGTGACCCTAGTTTTTATTGATGGTTTTGATAGTTTGGTTAACATATACAGTGAGCTGATCGAAGGAAGGACACTCAGCAAACTCGGAGCTACAATATATAACATTAAGTATCCTGTTTTTTTGTTTATTTTGTTCTTTATTTCTTTGTTGTTTATAGCACTTTGTGTACTGTGTATTTTTCTAGCTAGTTTCACTGTGTGTGAGGTATTAACTGGAAATTGTCCACTCTTATTAAGCATCTGTTGGGTTGTTTGTTTATGATAACTTGTTGCAGTTAAACTCTTTTTTTCTAGTGGCTCCTTTAGCTGTTTAAAACTTTCATTTAAAGGCTCACTGCTGCTTTTCAGCTGTGAGTAACATTTCTGCTGTTTGTTTCCCACCCTCCCTCCCTGTTGGTATAGTGTTTTTATAGTTGGTGGCTTTGCAGTTGCCCGCCCCTAGTGTAAATTTGATCTGGGACCCTCCTCTCAGTCTAGTGTCATTACCTCATTCTACCCAGTACAGGGAGAGCATTTGAGAAGGCCAGTCAGCTTAGTTTCTGCTACTCCTTTCTCTCTTTCCCTTCTCTCTTTCCAAAAAAAAAAAAAAAAAAAAAATTTATCTGCTTTTACTGTATTTGTGTTTTTTCCTACTTTATTTTGCTGTTGCGTCATCTTAAAAGTACTCAGTTGTATTTATTACTGCTTGGTGTAACTCATTGTAAGCCTTTTAGTTTAAGCACCTGGGCTTCAGACCAGTTTTACATTAGGAAGGTTTGTGGTCTGCACTGTAGTGGCAGAACAGGTAGCTTACATCCTTCTAAGTTGGGAACTGCTGATTGAGGGCTCAGTGTCTGTTATTCTAAAAGTGTATTAATTCTGGTTTAAGCACTTGGGCTTGAGGCCAGTTATTTTACATTAAGAGGGTTCGTGTTCTGCACTCTTGTGGGAGGAGAGGCTGGACTCTGTCCTTCTGAGCTGGGAATTTCTGGTTAAAGCTTATAGTGCCTGCATATTTGAACTGCTTCTTACTGAAATTGGTACACCTCGTTTGCTGTAGCATAGACTAGATCCAGGCCTGCTGAATCTGGCTTTGTTTGTATAACTTGAGCACTAATCCAGGCATTCTTTAAAGTATTCAGTTGTCTTTATTACTGCTGGTAGTAACTTGATTAAAGTGTAGCTATCATAAGTCTTTTGGATTAAGCGCTTGGGCTTCAGACCAGTTGTTTTACATTAGGAAGGTTTGTGGCCTGCACTGTGGTGACAGGACAGGTAGCTTACATCCTTCTAAGTTGGGAACTGCTGATTGAGAGCTCAGTGTCTGTTATTCTAAAAGTGTATTAGTTCTGGTTTAAGCACTTGGGCTTCAGGCCAGTTATTTTATGTTAAGAAGGATTGCGGTCTGCACTCTTGTGGGAGGAGAGGCTGGACTCTGCCCTTCTGAGCAAGGAATTTCTGGTTAGAGGCTTATAGTGCCTGCATATTCTAACTGTTTCTTACTGAAATTGGTGCACCTTGTTTGCTGTAGCATAGACTAGATCCAGGCCTGCTGAATCTAGCTTTATTTGTATGCTTTTGTTTGTTTATTTCCCTGAAACGCTAATTCCACCTAAAACGCGGCCTTTTAGCACTTCTGTGGATCCCTAGTGATATCTGCATTGCTTACTGTACTTATTTCCTTGTCTCACTTGAAAGAAAGTTACTGTTTGTCGTTTTGCATTTAAGTTACCTGTAGCACATTGCATTTAAGCAACCTGGCACTTGCTCACTAAAGCAATTATATAAGTCAGCTCTAAAAAATTAAAAGCACTACACCCTCACAAACTCCCCTTGAGTACCTTGTTCCCCATTGGCCCTTTTTTTCAATTATAAAGGAATTCCCAATACTATTCTAGCATGTCCAAAGGTCAGTTGTCAATCTCCTCTCCGTTCCAGCTGGTGAATCTGGGAATCTTGAGGCAATGTTACAACTGCCTCATGTACACAGACAACCCTCTCCTCCTCCCAACAAATTCCAACACATGTGAGAGATGCAACCATATAGCCAAACTGGAGGCTAAGCTCTCTCAACTCAGTACTGGCGTAACCAGTCAGGAGAAGAAGGAAACCACACTCACTACAATTCCAGTCTCACATAGACCTACCACGACAACAAACCAAACACATAAACACACAAAAACATACTCGAGGCTCTAAATAAAAATCTGCCTAAGCAGCAGAGACCTCCAAAGCAGACACCCAAGCAACCGCTACCCCAAAACAAAACACGTGCAACACATAGCTCACAAAGCCAGTGTGCCGAACAGTCACAGCCCTTAAGGCTAAACAACACACCTAATACACTTGTAATAGGTGACTCTATTGTCAGGCACACTGACGTCCCGCTCACCAGGCTGAACAAGGAGAAGGTCACGGTGAGCTGCCTGTCGGGCACTAGGATCCGCCACATAACACAAGCACTCAGGTCACTCCAAGGCAAGTACAAATATGACTCAGTCATTGTCATTGCTGGTGTGAATGACCTGAGACGTACCTCCCTGGACTACATGAAAAGAGACATAGAGGAGCTCTCTGAGCATGTAGCCCAGGCCGGTATGACCCTGACCTTGAGTAGCATCTTACCCTCACCAAGAATGATGCCACAATATGAAGACAAGATGATCAATTTCAACAATTGGCTTAAGTGTTGGTGTCATTCAAAGGGGATCAATGCCTGTCAGCCTGGGATGACATGCTCGACAAGCCACGATGCTTAGCTAGGGACGGCTTGCACCTGTCACCCCTGGGCTTTCGGATATTGGCAAAGGCTCTTGCTACTCCCATAGTGCCTTTTTAGGCAAGGCTCAAAAGACAAACCCACCTCCATAGGTATCACAAGGGATAAGAAACTAAGAGTAATGCTACTCAACGCCAGAAGTCTAAACCTCAAGATGCATGCACTCGAAACTCTCCTTAGCATGGAGAACATCGATATCTGTGCAGTAACAGAAACCTGGTTCAAGGCTCCGAGAGCCCCCAGCACTACCAGGTTATACCTCATACCATGCTTTTCAGCCCCAAAACTTGGACCGAACCACAAAAGGAGGGAGTATCAATATTCGTCAAAGATACCCACACCTCCAGGTTGGTGGCACAGCATGAAGCATCAGAGACTATCCATGTGCAACTAACTGTGGGTAAAACTGCCTTCCAGTTTATAGCCTGCTACAGACCACCCTCCCAAACACAGGAACCCCACTTGGCCTTCCTGAGAATACTGGAAAATATGAAGGTCTCTCCAAACACCATTATATTGGGCGACTTCAACTACCCAAACATAGACTGGGAGCATTACTCTAGCTCCAACACCCTAGCCCAAAGGTTCCTAGAATTTATAAACTCAAATGCTATGGAACAACTTGTTACCACTCCCACAAGAGGGGAAAACATACTGGACCTGATCATCACCAACATGGGGACACTATGCTCCAGACCAGAAGTGTATCCCCCACTGGTAAGATCAGACCATAAACTAATCTCACTGGATATTCACATCCCGACCCCACCCCTGCCCAGAAAACCACAGTGAAAAACTTCTCTAAAGCAAATTTCACACGCCTCAAAACCGAGGCGAAATCCTACAAAGCCCCGGGCCTGTGGAAAATACGGCCCAGACCGCAGAATCCTTTATAAACACATTCTATGAACACCTTCAGGAATGCATGGATCATGCAATCCCAAATAAAACCAAGACCCAATCCTCCAAAGGCAGGCGTCCTGCCTGGTGGACCCCAACCATAAACAAACTATACATTAGAAGGAGGAAGCTACTACATGATAGAGCAAAATCGCAAATAGAGAAGTCTTCTCTGATTAGTATTAGCAAAAACTATGGGCACTCATAAAATCGTCTAAGGCCAGCTTGAGAGAAAAATTGCACAGGACACTAAGGATAATCACAAGGCTTTCTTTAGTTATGTTAGGAACCTGGGTGGGAATTCCCAGATATGCTCAGAATTAGTCCAAAATGACAAAAAATACACCGAGCCCACAGACATTGCCAACATCCTAGCTGGCAGGTTCGGTGCAAACTTCTCCCCCCCTCTCCCCACCAAAAGGGCAAATATCTATCCCAACAGAGTGCTGCCCCCCTGACATCTCAGATGCTCAGGTAAGAGCCGCACTCTCCAAAGAAAAAAACTCAGCATCAATGGGACCAGATGGTGTCCCGGGCTGCGTCCTACATGAACTCCAAAAAGAGCTAAACCCAAACATAAAACTACTGTTCAATCTTAGCCTTACTACAGGATATGTACCCAAAGAGTGGCGTACAGCAACAGTGGTCCCTCTCCACAAAGGTGGTGCCTAAATGGATCCTGGAAACTATCACCCCATAAGCCTGACTAGCTTGGTCTGCAAAGCTATGGAAAGGATCATCATGGACCTCATAAATAAAGATATTGGAGACCTACAGACACTGGATCCTACCCAGTTTGGCTTTGTTAAGGGCAGATCCTGCCTCTTAAACCTGGTCGATTTTTTTGAAACAGTCACCAAGGCCATTGACGAGGGGAAGGTGGTCCACATAGCCTACCTGGACCTCAAAAGCCTTCGATACAATACCCCACTCGGGCATTATAGATAAGCTCACCAGCTTAAATATAAACCCCTATGTCACTAGATGGGGTGCAAACTGGCTCAAGGACAGAACCCACATGGTTAAAATTGCTGGAGCCATGTCAGACTCCAAACCAGTTACAAGTGGCATCCCACAAGGC
Organism: Protopterus annectens; assembly: GCF_019279795.1. Classification (NCBI taxonomy): domain Eukaryota; kingdom Metazoa; phylum Chordata; order Ceratodontiformes; family Protopteridae; genus Protopterus; species Protopterus annectens. Next base: position 1,657,328,721 of record NC_056732.1, read on the forward strand.
TCAGTCCTGGGACCTCTCTTGTTCGGTATATATTTCTCGGTGGTACAGGCCAACATGGAAGGACTGTGGCTGACCAAGTTCGCAGATGACTGCAAACTGGGCGCCATAATCAACTCTCCAGCCGACACAAGCATCCTCCAAAAGAGCCTCATAGAAACAGACAACTGGTGCCAGAGCCATGGCCTCAAGCTAAACTCCAAAAGGTGTATAGTCATCCCCTTTGGCAAAAACAAAGTGCCCACAAATTACCACATAGGTGGTAATCCATTAAGTACAGAAGAAGTCATTAGGGACCTGGGGACCCAAGTTGATAGCAATCTCTGATTTGACAACCACGTGGCCAAAGTGGTTAGAAAAACATTTTATATAGCCCACCTAATCATGAAGGGATTCACATCTAGGTCAGGGGCGCTCATCGTACCTCTTTACTCATCCCTCATCAGGCCCATAATTGAGTACAATGCCCCTTTTGGGATGTACCTTACCAGACACCTGCAGCAACTGGAAAGACCCCAAAAGTACCTCACCAAGAGGATCAAAGGGCTCAAACAGATGCCATATGCTGCCCGGTTAAAGAAACTCCAGCTCTACTCAGTGGCATACCGCCTGCTCAGAGGCGACCTGTGCCTGGCGTATAAAGCCATGTCCAACCCGGAATTAATGGACATGCTGCACCTCAGAAAATCCAAATCCCATCGAGCTACGCTCGAGACTTGAATCTCAGCACTGAAATAAATAGGACATGCTGCAGGGACAGATTCATAACCCAGAGGCTCCCTTCGTTCTGGAATAAAATCCCAGTCCAGGTTAGGCAGAGTCCCACATTGACTCTCTTCAAGAGGAATCTTGATGAGTGGATGGGAGATCATAGGTTTACCCCGGCTATCACTTCTGTGTCACTGTTAGACAGAGGCACAGTATACTAACCTCAAAAAAAGGCATAGCAAAATTAATTTAAAATGGGTGGCGAAAGCCAAACACACTCTGGCTAGGCTTATAAATGCCCTAGGGCAGATAGCCTAGTATGAACCTATGAACCTATGTAGGTCAAATTTTAGATTATTGTCTAAAGCCAGCGTTATTGGCTGGGTTTAATTTAATACTGTAGAGGGTTAAAGTCAGTAGCCTGGAAGTTGGAAAAAGAAGGGAGATGGGAGATTAAAGGTTAAGTGATACAAGGACATAACCAGGTGTTTACTAGATGTGATTTGAGGAGTTTTTGAATTGTGGGTTGGTAGAGACAGTGGTCAGAGAATGGGGAGGGAATTCCAGTTTTTAGCAACGGTGTGGGAAAAGCACTTTGCCTGCAGTATTGTTTGCCCTGGAGATGCAGAGGAGAGATTTGTCACTAGATCGGAGATGCCGATTTGCAGTTTAATGGGTAAGAAGATTGGATATAGATGAGTTTTTTCAGGGTACTTAAGGATGTTATATGCAGTAACTAGCTGGTGGTAGTTAAGTAGTTGTGGTAACTCTAGCCATTTTAGTTCTTTTAGTGCAACACAGTGATGTGTTCTTTAACTGGAGTTTGTAGCAAACTTGGCTATCTTATTGTAACAGGATTCTAGCTTGTTTAGGTCAGTTTCTCTAATATGGGTGAAAATAGGTGCTGCATACAGTAGTGTGGACAGAAGGTGACTGTGGGCAAATGTTAATCTTGCTTGGTGTGAGAGAAAGTTTTTGTACCTATATAGTGCACCCATTTTTTGTGAACCAATTTGATGGTTTGTGAGATGTGGATATTAAAGTGAAGATTGTTGTCAATTTCAATACCAAGAAGTTTGGTGTGGTCAGAAAGGGAGATGGTACTGCCGTTTCTAGAGGTGATGGAAAAGGAGAGGAGAGCTTTTGATTTGTTAGGGGAAAATAGTAGTTTTGTCTTATTGGGGTTTAGGATTAGTTGGATACCTGAGATCCATTTTTCTTTAGAGTTAAAGGTTTCCTGGGTAAGTTGCTGTAGAATGGTGGGAGATGAGGCAGTACAGATCAGGGTTGAATCATCTGCATATTGAATAAGTGTGCCATGCTGGGTAGAGCAATTCAGGTTGTTTGTGAAAATAGAAAAGAGAAGTGGGCCCAGTATAGAGCCTTGTGGGACTCCTATGGTAGTTGGAAGTTGGAGGTTTAGTGCTCCTTGCCATTGCACAGATTGTTGCCTGTCAGATAGGTAGCTTCTGAACAAGGCTATGGTCAATGGGGTGAAAGATAGTAAGGCTAGAGAATCTAGCAGAATGGACTGAGAGACCATGACAAATGCCTTTGAGAGGTCCAAGAAAATGGCTGATGTATATTTGTTGTCATTCCTGTGAAGGTTAACTAGATTAGAGATTGAAAGAAGAGCAGTGGTTGTGCTGTGAAGCCATGTTGCGTGGTAGAGAGGAGCTGATGTGTGTTCAGGAATTTCATGACTTGCAAATGGATGCATTTCTCTAGAATTTTAGATAAGAGGCATAAGATGGCAATGGGTCGGTAATTTGAGAAGTCATAGGAGTTACCCCCTTTATGAAGAGGAGTAATGTAAGATACTTTCCAGAATTTGGGAATATAGGATTCCTGTATGGAGTGGTTGATTAGGATGGAGATGGGGTAAGATAGAGAGTCAGAGGCCATTTTTATGAAGGTAGCATGTAATTTATCAGCTGCAAGAGTGGTGGGTTTACGTTTTAGAAGGAGTTTCTTAATTGTAGAGGTGGAAAAAAAGGAAGAAACTGTTTCAGAAAAGACGAAAATCACAGGATGCAAAAAACCCACCCAGAGACTCCCCATACTCTGGAATAGACTGCCCATATATGTCAAGCAGAGCACCTCCTTGGCCCTCTTCAAAAGGAACCTTGATGATTGGATGGGATATAGGAAATTCACCCCTGGAATCATGTCAGTTGCCCTGCTAGACAGGGGTCCAGAGAAGTAAATATTGTGGGAAGAAATATCCAGGTTTTAAATTGACCTAATAGTTTTAAATTGACCTAAGGTGGAAAGTAAGGTAATATCAGCTGGAAAAGAGTTCCAGGATCTACTTACAGAGTTTGCAAAGAGAGAATCACCGGCTGTGTTATTAATTTTGCTAGTCTGAATTAGTAGTTTGTTAGAGGATCAAAGCGGTCTAGGGCTGTTATAGGGGGTGATAATATTTTTAAGTGCAGGAGTATTGTCCGGATTATAGAGGATTTTATATGCCATAATCAGTTGGTTATACTGGATTAGGCTGGGTAGTTCAAGCCACCCAAGCTGATTTAGATTGATGCAATGATGTGTCCTAAAAGGCAGCCCAGTGGCAAACCTGACAATGTGGTTGTAGCAAATTGAGAGTTTGTTAAGGACAGTCTTGTTTAAATTCAAGAGTAGAGGGGATGCATACAGAAGGGTTGAAAGAAGGTGAGAGCGAGCTATGGCAATTTTAGCTGGAGGGGTTAGGAAGGCTTTTATTCTGTAAAGTGACCCTAGTTTTTATTGATGGTTTTGATAGTTTGGTTAACATATACAGTGAGCTGATCGAAGGAAGGACACTCAGCAAACTCGGAGCTACAATATATAACATTAAGTATCCTGTTTTTTTGTTTATTTTGTTCTTTATTTCTTTGTTGTTTATAGCACTTTGTGTACTGTGTATTTTTTCTAGCTAGTTTCACTGTGTGTGAGGTATTAACTGGAAATTGTCCACTCTTATTAAGCATCTGTTGGGTTGTTTGTTTATGATAACTTGTTGCAGTTAAACTCTTTTTTTCTAGTGGCTCCTTTAGCTGTTTAAAACTTTCATTTAAAGGCTCACTGCTGCTTTTCAGCTGTGAGTAACATTTCTGCTGTTTGTTTCCCACCCTCCCTCCCTGTTGGTATAGTGTTTTTATAGTTGGTGGCTTTGCAGTTGCCGCCCTAGTGTAAATTTGATCTGGGACCCTCCTCTCAGTCTAGTGTCATTACCTCATTCTACCCAGTACAGGGAGAGCATTTGAGAAGGCCAGTCAGCTTAGTTTCTGCTACTCCTTTCTCTCTTTCCCTTCTCTCTTTCCAAAAAAAAAAAAAAAAAAAAAATTTATCTGCTTTTACTGTATTTGTGTTTTTTCCTACTTTATTTTGCTTTTGCGTCATCTTAAAAGTACTCAGTTGTATTTATTACTGCTTGGTGTAACTCATTGTAAGCCTTTTAGTTTAAGCACCTGGGCTTCAGACCAGTTTTACATTAGGAAGGTTTGTGGTCTGCACTGTAGTGGCAGAACAGGTAGCTTACATCCTTCTAAGTTGGGAACTGCTGATTGAGGGCTCAGTGTCTGTTATTCTAAAAGTGTATTAATTCTGGTTTAAGCACTTGGGCTTGAGGCCAGTTATTTTACATTAAGAGGGTTCGTGTTCTGCACTCTTGTGGGAGGAGAGGCTGGACTCTGTCCTTCTGAGCTGGGAATTTCTGGTTAAAGCTTATAGTGCCTGCATATTTGAACTGCTTCTTACTGAAATTTGTACACCTCGTTTGCTGTAGCATAGACTAGATCCAGGCCTGCTGAATCTGGCTTTGTTTGTATAACTTGAGCACTAATCCAGGCATTCTTTAAAGTATTCAGTTGTCTTTATTACTGCTGGTAGTAACTTGATTAAAGTGTAGCTATCATTTCTAAGTCTTTTGGATTAAGCGCTTGGGCTTCAGACCAGTTGTTTTACATTAGGAAGGTTTGTGGCCTGCACTGTGGTGACAGGACAGGTAGCTTACATCCTTCTAAGTTGGGAACTGCTGATTGAGAGCTCAGTGTCTGTTATTCTAAAAGTGTATTAGTTCTGGTTTAAGCACTTGGGCTTCAGGCCAGTTATTTTATGTTAAGAAGGATTGCGGTCTGCACTCTTGTGGGAGGAGAGGCTGGACTCTGCCCTTCTGAGCAAGGAATTTCTGGTTAGAGGCTTATAGTGCCTGCATATTCTAACTGTTTCTTACTGAAATTGGTGCACCTTGTTTGCTGTAGCATAGACTAGATCCAGGCCTGCTGAATCTAGCTTTATTTGTATGCTTTTGTTTGTTTATTTCCCTGAAACGCTAATTCCACCTAAAACGCGGCCTTTTAGCACTTCTGTGGATCCCTAGTGATATCTGCATTGCTTACTGTACTTATTTCCTTGTCTTACTTGAAAGAAAGTTACTGTTTGTTGTTTTGCATTTAAGTTACCTGTAGCACATTGCATTTAAGCAACCTGGCACTTGCTCACTAAAGCAATTATATAAGTCAGCTCTAAAAAATTAAAAGCACTACACCCTCACAAACTCCCCTTGAGTACCTTGTTCCCCATTGGCCCTTTTTTCAATTATAAAGGAATTCCCAATACTATTCTAGCATGTCCAAAGGTCAGTTGTCAATCTCCTCTCCGTTCCAGCTGGTGAATCTGGGAATCTTGAGGCAATGTTACAACTGCCTCATGTACACAGACAACCCTCTCCTCCTCCCAACAAATTCCAACACATGTGAGAGATGCAACCATATAGCCAAACTGGAGGCTAAGCTCTCTCAACTCAGTACTGGCGTAACCAGTCAGGAGAAGAAGGAAACCACACTCACTACAATTCCAGTCTCACATAGACCTACCACGACAACAAACCAAACACATAAACACACAAAAACATACTCGGAGGCTCTAAATAAAAATCTGCCTAAGCAGCAGAGACCTCCAAAGCAGACACCCAAGCAACCGCTACCCCAAAACAAAACACGTGCAACACATAGCTCACAAAGCCAGTGTGCCGAACAGTCACAGCCCTTAAGGCTAAACAACACACCTAATACACTTGTAATAGGTGACTCTATTGTCAGGCACACTGACGTCCCGCTCACCAGGCTGAACAAGGAGAAGGTCACGGTGAGCTGCCTGTCGGGCACTAGGATCCGCCACATAACACAAGCACTCAGGTCACTCCAAGGCAAGTACAAATATGACTCAGTCATTGTCATTGCTGGTGTGAATGACCTGAGACGTACCTCCCTGGACTACATGAAAAGAGACATAGAGGAGCTCTCTGAGCATGTAGCCCAGGCCGGTATGACCCTGACCTTGAGTAGCATCTTACCCTCACCAAGAATGATGCCACAATATGAAGACAAGATGATCAATTTCAACAATTGGCTTAAGTGTTGGTGTCATTCAAAGGGGATCCAATGCCTGTCAGCCTGGGATGACATGCTCGACAAGCCACGATGCTTCGCTAGGGACGGCTTGCACCTGTCACTCCTGGGCTTCGGATATTGGCAAAGGCTCTTGCTACTCCCATAGTGCCTTTTTTAGGCAAGGCTCAAAAGACAAACCCACCTCCATAGGTATCACAAGGGATAAGAAACTAAGAGTAATGCTACTCAACGCCAGAAGTCTAAACCTCAAGATGCATGCACTCGAAACTCTCCTTAGCATGGAGAACATCGATATCTGTGCAGTAACAGAAACCTGGTTCAAGGCTCCCGAGAGCCCCCCAGCACTACCAGGTTATACCTCATACCATGCTTTTCAGCCCCAAAACTTGGACCGAACCACAAAAGGAGGGGGAGTATCAATATTTGTCAAAGATACCCACACCTCCAGGTTGGTGGCACAGCATGAAGCATCAGAGACTATCCATGTGCAACTAACTGTGGGTAAAACTGCCTTCCAGTTTATAGCCTGCTACAGACCACCCTCCCAAACACAGGAACCCCACTTGGCCTTCCTGAGAATACTGGAAAATATGAAGGTCTCTCCAAACACCATTATATTGGGCGACTTCAACTACCCAAACATAGACTGGGAGCATTACTCTAGCTCCAACACCCTAGCCCAAAGGTTCCTAGAATTTATAAACTCAAATGCTATGGAACAACTTGTTACCACTCCCACAAGAGGGAAAACATACTGGACCTGATCATCACCAACATGGGGACACTATGCTCCAGACCAGAAGTGTATCCCTCACTGGTAAGATCAGACCATAAACTAATCTCACTGGATATTCACATCCCGACCCCACCCCTGCCCAGAAAACCACAGTGAAAAACTTCTCTAAAGCAAATTTCACACGCCTCAAAACCGAGGCGAAATCCTTCAAAGCCCCCGGGCCTGTGGAAAATACGGCCCAGACCGCAGAATCCTTTATAAACACATTCTATGAACACCTTCAGGAATGCATGGATCATGCAATCCCAAATAAAACCAAGACCCAATCCTCCAAAGGCAGACGTCCTGTCTGGTGGACCCCAGCCATAAACAAACTATACATTAGAAGGAGGAAGCTACTACATGATAGAGCAAAATCCCAAAAAGGGAAGGCATCTGTGATCAGTATTAGCAAAAAACTATGGGCACTCATAAAATCGTCTAAGGCCAGCTTCGAGAGAAAAATTGCACAGGACACTAAGGATAATCACAAGGCTTTCTTTAGTTATGTTAGGAACCTGGGTGGGAATTCCCAGATATGCTCAGAATTAGTCCAAAATGACAAAAAATACACCGAGCCCACAGACATTGCCAACATCCTAGCTGGCAGGTTCGGTGCAAACTTCTCCCCCCCTCTCCCCACCAAAAGGGCAAATATCTATCCCAACAGAGTGCTGCCCCCCTGACATCTCAGATGCTCAGGTAAGAGCCGCACTCTCCAAAGAAAAAAACTCAGCATCAATGGGACCAGATGGTGTCCCGGGCTGCGTCCTACATGAACTCCAAAAAGAGCTAAACCCAAACATAAAACTACTGTTCAATCTTAGCCTTACTACAGGATATGTACCCAAAGAGTGGCGTACAGCAACAGTGGTCCCTCTCCACAAAGGTGGTGCCTAAATGGATCCTGGAAACTATCACCCCATAAGCCTGACTAGCTTGGTCTGCAAAGCTATGGAAAGGATCATCATGGACCTCATAAATAAAGATATTGGAGACCTACAGACACTGGATCCTACCCAGTTTGGCTTTGTTAAGGGCAGATCCTGCCTCTTAAACCTGGTCGATTTTTTTGAAACAGTCACCAAGGCCATTGACGAGGGGAAGGTGGTCCACATAGCCTACCTGGACCTCGCAAAAGCCTTCGATACAATACCCCACTCGGGCATTATAGATAAGCTCACCAGCTTAAATATAAACCCCTATGTCACTAGATGGGGTGCAAACTGGCTCAAGGACAGAACCCACATGGTTAAAATTGCTGGAGCCATGTCAGACTCCAAACCAGTTACAAGTGGCATCCCACAAGGCTCAGTCCTGGGACCTCTCTTGTTCGGTATATATTTCTCGGTGGTACAGGCCAACATGGAAGGACTGTGGCTGACCAAGTTCGCAGATGACTGCAAACTGGGCGCCATAATCAACTCTCCAGCCGACACAAGCATCCTCCAAAAGAGCCTCATAGAAACAGACAACTGGTGCCAGAGCCATGGCCTCAAGCTAAACTCCAAAAGGTGTATAGTCATCCCCTTTGGCAAAAACAAAGTGCCCACAAATTACCACATAGGTGGTAATCCATTAAGTACAGAAGAAGTCATTAGGGACCTGGGGACCCAAGTTGATAGCAATCTCTGATTTGACAACCACGTGGCCAAAGTGGTTAGAAAAACATTTTATATAGCCCACCTAATCATGAAGGGATTCACATCTAGGTCAGGGGACGTCATCGTACCTCTTTACTCATCCCTCATCAGGCCCATAATTGAGTACAATGCCCCTTTTGGGATGTACCTTACCAGACACCTGCAGCAACTGGAAAGACCCCAAAAGTACCTCACCAAGAGGATCAAAGGGCTCAAACAGATGCCATATGCTGCCCGGTTAAAGAAACTCCAGCTCTACTCAGTGGCATACCGCCTGCTCAGAGGCGATCTGTGCCTGACGTATAAAGCCATGTCCAACCCGGAATTAATGGACATGCTGCACCTCAGAAAATCCAAATCCCATCGAGCTACACGCTCGAGAGACTTGAATCTCAGCACTGAAATAAATAGGACATGCTGCAGGGACAGATTCATAACCCAGAGGCTCCCTTCGTTCTGGAATAAAATCCCAGTCCAGGTTAGGCAGAGTCCCACATTGACTCTCTTCAAGAGGAATCTTGATGAGTGGATGGGAGATCATAGGTTTACCCCGGCTATCACTTCTGTGTCACTGTTAGACAGAGGCACAGTATACTAACCTCAAAAAAAGGCATAGCAAAATTAATTTAAAATGGGTGGCGAAAGCCAAACACACTCTGGCTAGGCTTATAAATGCCCTAGGGCAGATAGCCTAGTATGAACCTATGAACCTATGTAGGTCAAATTTTAGATTATTGTCTAAAGCCAGCGTTATTGGCTGGGTTTAATTTAATACTGTAGAGGGTTAAAGTCAGTAGCCTGGAAGTTGGAAAAAGAAGGGGGAGATGGGAGATTAAAGGTTAAGTGATACAAGGACATAACCAGGTGTTTACTAGATGTGATTTGAGGGAGTTTTTGAATTGTGGGTTGGTAGAGACAGTGGTCAGAGAATGGGGAGGGAATTCCAGTTTTTAGCAACGGTGTGGGAAAAGCACTTTGCCTGCAGTATTGTTTGCCCTGGAGATGCAGAGGAGAGATTTGTCACTAGATCGGAGATGCCGATTTGCAGTTTAATGGGTAAGAAGATTGGATATAGATGAGTTTTTTCAGGGTACTTAAGGATGTTATATGCAGTAACTAGCTGGTGGTAGTTAAGTAGTTGTGGTAACTCTAGCCATTTTAGTTCTTTTAGTGCAACACAGTGATGTGTTCTTTAACTGGAGTTTGTAGCAAACTTGGCTATCTTATTGTAACAGGATTCTAGCTTGTTTAGGTCAGTTTCTCTAATATGGGTGAAAATAGGTGCTGCATACAGTAGTGTGGACAGAAGGTGACTGTGGGCAAATGTTAATCTTGCTTGGTGTGAGAGAAAGTTTTTGTACCTATATAGTGCACCCATTTTTTGTGAACCAATTTGATGGTTTGTGAGATGTGGATATTAAAGTGAAGATTGTTGTCAATTTCAATACCAAGAAGTTTGGTGTGGTCAGAAAGGGAGATGGTACTGCCGTTTCTAGAGGTGATGGAAAAGGAGAGGAGAGCTTTTGATTTGTTAGGGGAAAATAGTAGTTTTGTCTTATTGGGGTTTAGGATTAGTTGGATACCTGAGATCCATTTTTCTTTAGAGTTAAAGGTTTCCTGGGTAAGTTGCTGTAGAATGGTGGGAGATGAGGCAGTACAGATCAGGGTTGAATCATCTGCATATTGAATAAGTGTGCCATGCTGGGTAGAGCAATTCAGGTTGTTTGTGAAAATAGAAAAGAGAAGTGGGCCCAGTATAGAGCCTTGTGGGACTCCTATGGTAGTTGGAAGTTGGAGGTTTAGTGCTCCTTGCCATTGCACAGATTGTTGCCTGTCAGATAGGTAGCTTCTGAACAAGGCTATGGTCAATGGGGTGAAAGATAGTAAGGCTAGAGAATCTAGCAGAATGGACTGAGAGACCATGACAAATGCCTTTGAGAGGTCCAAGAAAATGGCTGATGTATATTTGTTGTCATTCCTGTGAAGGTTAACTAGATTAGAGATTGAAAGAAGAGCAGTGGTTGTGCTGTGAAGCCATGTTGCGTGGTAGAGAGGAGCTGATGTGTGTTCAGGAATTTCATGACTTGCAAATGGATGCATTTCTCTAGAATTTTAGATAAGAGGCATAAGATGGCAATGGGTCGGTAATTTGAGAAGTCATAGGAGTTACCCCTTTATGAAGAGGAGTAATGTAAGATACTTTCCAGAATTTGGGAATATAGGATTCCTGTATGGAGTGGTTGATTAGGATGGAGATGGGGTAAGATAGAGAGTCAGAGGCCATTTTTATGAAGGTAGCATGTAATTTATCAGCTGCAAGAGTGGTGGGTTTACGTTTTAGAAGGAGTTTCTTAATTGTAGAGGTGGAAAAAAAGGAAGAAACTGTTTCAGAAAAGACGAAAATCACAGGATGCAAAAAACCCACCCAGAGACTCCCCATACTCTGGAATAGACTGCCCATATATGTCAAGCAGAGCACCTCCTTGGCCCTCTTCAAAAGGAACCTTGATGATTGGATGGGATATAGGAAATTCACCCCTGGAATCATGTCAGTTGCCCTGCTAGACAGGGGTCCAGAGAAGTAAATATTGTGGGAAGAAATATCCAGGGAATTGTTATGGCTAGGCTTGTATAGGCCCTAGGGCTGATAGCCTAGTACCAACCTATGAACCTTTGAACCTATGAACTCCCTTACCAGCCTCAGTAAGAAGCTAAGATCCCTCATAAAATCCTCCAAAGCTAGTTGCAAAAATAAAATTGCCAAAGATTCCAAAAACAACCACAAGGTATTCTATAGCTATGTCAATAATCTAAATGGCAATCCTCAGATCTGCTCTGAGCTACAGTAGAATGGCATTGAATATACTGATCCCAAGGATATTGCCAATAGACTGGCAGATCTATTCAGTGCCAACTTCACCCCCCACCCCCTAAAGGGCCCATCTCAATACCAAAAGATTGCCAAATTCGAGTAATAATGGCCATGTGTAAAAAACGCACTATCCAAAGCTAAGAATACAGCATCCATGGGATCAGATGACATACCAGGCGGTGTACTACATGAACTACAAAATGAACTGGCACCACACCTAAGTGTCATGTTTGAGCATAGCCTCACCTCAGGCTTCGTGCCCACTGACTGGCACACAGCTACAGTTATCCCACTCCACAATGGGGGATCCTGGGAACTACTGCCCCATCAGTCTGATGAGCCTGATCTGCAAGGCTATGAAGCTTATTATCACAGAACTTATAACCAAAGACATTGGCAACCTTCAAACACTGGACCCCACCCAGTTTGGGTTCATGAAGGGACGCTCTTGTCTCCTGAACCTGATGTACTTCTTCAAATTAGTCTCCAGAGCTGTGGATGAGGGTAAAGCAGTCCACACAGCCTATCTGGACCTCGCTAAGGCCTTCAACACCATACCCCTCTCTGGAATCATAGATAAACTTACTAAGCTGGGCATTAATCCCTATGTCACTCAATGGGTTGCCAACTGGCTTACTGACAGAACACACACTGTAAAAGTAGTCGACTCCAAATCCAGCTCCAGACAAGTGACAAGTGGAGTACCTCAGGGTTCAGTCCTGGGACTGCTCTTATTTGGCATCTACTTCTCTGAAGTACAGGCCAGCACTAAGGGACTCTGGCTAACAAAGTTCGCAGATGACTGTAAACTGGGAGCCATTATTGAATCCCCAAATAATGTGGATATTCTACAAAAGGGCCTTACAGATAAAGATGCTTGGTGCCAGAGCCATGGGCTCAAGCTCTCAGTGCCAAGAAATGTATAGTTATCCCCCTTTGGAAAAAACATGTACCCGTGAATTACCACATAGGTGGCAGTACACTAAACACCGAAAGTGTGATAAGAGATTAGGGTCACAGATGGACAGTGGTCTCACCTTCGATAACCACATCACCACAACAGTCAGGAAATCCTTCTATGTGGCACACCTCATCACAAAGGGCTTTTCATCCAGAAAAAAGGAGGTCATTGTCCCACTGTACTCATCCCTCATTAGACCCATTATAGAATACAATGCCCTGTTTGGTATGTACCTCTCAAGACATCTGCAACAACTGGAAAGGCCGCAGAAATACCTCACTAAAAGAATCACAGGCCTAAAGCAAATTCCCTACACTGACCGTCTAAAAAAAACTCCAGCTATACTCTGTTGCATATCATCTGCTAGAGGTGATCTCTGCTTAACATACAAGGCTATGTCAAACCCAGAGCTGTTGGACATGCTACACTTACAGAAATCCCAATCCCTCAGAGCCACACGCTCCAGGGATCTAAACCTTGTCATCACAATGAACAAAACATGATGGAGGGATAGGTTCCTGACCCAGAGACTCTCCAGACTCTGGAATAGACTGCTCATACATGTCAAGCAGAGCGCCTCTTTGGCCCTCTTCAAAAGGAACCTTGATGATTGCATGGGAGATAGGAAATTCACTCCAGGGATCATTTTAGTCACCCTGCTAGACGGGGGTCCAGGGAAGTAAATATTGTGGGAAGAAATAGCCAGAGAATTGTAATGACTAGGCTTGTATAGTCCCTAAGGCCAATAGTCTAGTACCAACCTATGAATGAAGCTGTTTATCTGTTCCACTATCTTTCCTTCTATCTCTATTCTCAGCTTCTTCTGATTTCTCCAGTTTGCTGCCATTACCACCATCTTACCTATGCTTAGCTTCATCCCATGTGCCTTTAGATTTGTATTCCATTCGCCTATCATTTGCTGAAGTTCTAGCTCAGAGTCTGCCTGTACTGACACATCGTCTGCATACAGCAGCTTTGTTGCTCTGACCCCTCCAACCTGTTTGCTGATGTAGTCCATCACCAGTATGAACAGCAGTGGGCTCAGAGCTGAACCCTAATGTACACTCACTCCCACTGGGAACCCCTCTGTGAGGCCAAACACCATTCGTACTTGAGTCATTGGGTCCTTGTACATAGCCTGCACTAATTCTACCAATGTTTCTGGGACGTTAAAGCACCTCAGTACTGCCCAGATCAGCTTTCTTGGGACCTTGTCATATGCTTTCTCCAAGTCTAGGAATGCCCAGTTGGACTCTCTCCTCATCTCTAGCTTCTTCTCAAGTATCTGTCTCAATACAAACATCGGGTCAATTGTGCTGCATCCTGATCTGAATCCAAACTGCTTATCTCCCATCTTACATTCTACTACTCTGCGTATCCATTTATCAATCACCCTCTCCAGAACTTTTATGCAATATGATAGGAGTTTGATGCCTCTGTACTCTCCACAGTTGTGAGTGTCCCCTTTGTTCTTGTCATTGTTTCATAAAAGAGGCAACAATTAGAAATGTTCACCATCCAGGTTACTGCTAGTCATCTGCAAATATGGCACATGAATCCTGAAAAAGGTAATGCAAACAGGCCATTTCTAGAGTAAATATGGCAGAGACTGTACAGCTATCAGTACTGGGAGTGGTGATAATAGGAGTCTATATCAGGTCTTGTGAAGGTTAACTGATATAATATTGCTTGCTAAAAACAAAGTACAAGACATTGTCAAGGGCCTGTTCACTTTAGGAGGTGGACCAATAACAGATAAACATCATAGAGATCTGCAAGACGTCCTGGTATCTCTATATGGGAAGATGAGTGGACCCTCACAGCTGGTGGTGGCTGGGATGCGAGGTTGGTGATGACTACATGGGTGTCTGCAGATGATGCAGTATTAGCTATTACACTGCCATGTTTTACAGTGCATTGCATGTGAGGCAATACTTATTCAGCAAGGTGTTTTACATACCTGTCCCTCAAATACCTCTGGTCTGCAAATGCAATGCCCTGCACAACAAGGCATGTTTGCATTCATTCAGTATACACAGATTCTGTTATATAACACTGTACCTGCTGTGAGGAGGTGGGGATGATTTATTACAGTACTGCAACAGGTATCTTGTTTCTATGCATTTGTAAGTTCTACTGCTGGAGGGTTCAGCACAATGAGACAACACATGCCTAGTGTCATCAAGCCACCTGAAACTGATAATGATGATGATGATGATGGTGATATGCACATGGCACCATCTGATGACACATTGGCACTGTCACCAACACTAACACCGGAAGTGAGATATTTAGAAAAGGGAAGGAGCAAACTGCGTACGAGGATATGTTATTTAAGAAGTTTCTATAATCTCTGTGGATGGGATTTTATTAGTTTCAGCATTACTGTCTGCCTCTGTCTATCTGAGACATGGGAACAAGACCTGGGGTGAATTTCCGATTTTATATCCATTAGTCAAGGTTACACTTAAATAAGGTTAGGGATGGATTCTGCTTCACATGGATAGGGAGCCTTCCCACACACAAAGTGCTGAACAGTATTGCTGTACTGGCATTCAGAAATGTTGGTACACAAATAAATGCAGACACTGCACAACTACTACTCGACTGACATCTCCCAAATGCAACCCCTAGCACCTTACACCCAGGGTGGCTGCCCCTTTGCCCCACCCTAAGTTTCTGCACTTTTAATTAATCAGTGGATGAAGAGGTCAGTGATTTCAGAATAACCAGCTTTTACTCACACCATTGTGGAGATGGTAACTATGCTGTAAGGCCTATAGGATGATAGGCAACACCTGCATGGTTTGTGAGATTACATCCACTGCCTGCAGAGTGACATAGGAATGTAGGAGCAAGGAGAAGACCACACTGCTCAGGTCACTAATGGTTAACATGACATTCACTGCTGTGTCCATGAAGCAGATGGTAACCATTCTCCAGTCTCCCACTGCATGCCCTAACGTCTATGTCCTTGGAGGGGTCTGGATGAGGCTAAAGTGGGGGAGTATCAGAATTTGTCAAGGATATCTTCACCTTACAGTAGATTCCTCAGGATAACACATTTGAACTCTTAGATGTCCAAATCATTGCAAATAAAACTACCAATTCATAGAAAGGACACCCTCTATGTTCTCTTCAGAGCATGATAGCTATCTTAATTAAAATAATTGCACATTAAATGGCATCTCCTGCACATCCAAAGAAGTATTAATTCCCCTTTACTTGCATCTCATCAGACCTGTTATTGAATATAATGCACCTTTTGGCATGGATTTGTCCAGGCATGTTACTTAACTTGAGAAATCTCAAAGGATCATTACTAAAATGATCAGTTTCCACAAACATCTTAGTTATCATGACAGACCGACAACCCTCTCTCTGAATTAAGTCTCTTATAGCTAGCCTCCTTCATGGAGGTCTATGGCTAGCCTTTTGAACCATTAAAAATTAAAGCCTCTTTGACCTCCTATTGCTTCACAAAACAAATAAACCTTAAGTATCGAGTTAAAGGAACTAAATCTTCATCAAAGATAAGTGAGACATGCTGGCATGATAGATTCATATCACAATGGATCCTTCACCTTTTCAACAAATTTCCACTACATGTCAAGAAGAACAGAATCCTTGCCACATTCAAGATTAACCTAGATAATTGGATGGGTAGCCTCAAATTCTCTAACGGTCTGTGTCGTCTTGCCCTCCTTAAGGCTGGAGGAAACTTTTGAATAGGGGTTTTTGGATAGGCTTGTATTGGTCTGATGACTGATTGCCTAGTACTTAGCTATGAACCTATGAACTTAACACTGTATTTTATATGGTAGAATAGTGGTCAGTGCTAAGGTCTGCATGCTGCGCTATCACCAAGTTGTCTAATGCTGTTTACCCCGACCTGCAACACAATAACTTAGTGGCATGTGTATGTTTGCTGGAGCATTGCCAGAATCCACAACACTGTAATGACAACCTCAAATATTAGCCCTTAAACTACTTTAGAGTCTTCATCAGCTGGCCCCTCAAAATGCAAAACTAGTTCTTGGAAGCGCATAATATTTTTTGCAGATATATTTTGTAGGTTACACTTGTAGCAGTTCCAACCTCTTGTTGATGGTAAGCCGTCCCTTTCCAGTGATGATGTGATCAATAGTACACTGCCGAGTACAAAAAATATAATCTGTGAAAGCGTTTGCCGCTAGTGTCATATTAAGTGATGGCTATATCCTGATAGTGAACATTCAACTGGTGCCCAGTACACCACAAGCAAGAGCTTTGTCAATGGAAAAGCGAAGTCCAGTAGCAGTGTTGTGCATGACAGGCTACATTTATCAGCTATGGATTATGGGAAATAATGACAGGTATATATGGGATGTGTGCAATAAAGTATCTGTGAGTTTTACTTGAAATGGAAGATTCAAGAATTGCAGTCCCATATACTATGTACTGGCCCACCCTTGTGGTGCTTCCAGCTTAACACCAATACAATACAGTGTCATACTACAGATCAACTCAACTGCAGGCAATGATGGTCTCCAAATTAAATGTAAGAGTTTTTTGTCAGCTCTCTATTGCTATAAATATAATGATGCATCTTTCTGAGGCTCTGAACATCACAAGTGTATAATTGCCACCTCTTCTTTTAGGTTTTAACAGAAACCTTGGATGCCTTACTAACATTTGTCAACCTCTCATTTGCATGAGGTGATGGCACTCTATTCTTCATCCATGTGACATCACTGCACTAAGCAGTACCTACTGACGTAGAGCTATATGAATCACATATCGATTACCTGTAGGGATAAACACCACCCACCCTACCTTTGGAACACAGCACAGAGGGCATATTTGAATCTGGTTGTATGTGATAAGCTCTTTAGAACATGTATATGCTTTTGTGTTTTGTAAAAAAAAAAAAAAAAAATCCATGGGGAATAACATATTTTGCTTGCTAGAGTATCTTCTATAAAACAATGATATATATATATATATATATATATATATATATATATATATATATATATATATATTTATATTTTTTTTTCTTTCCTTTTTCTTTTTTAATTGCCAGTCTATATATACTGCTACCACAAAATAACTACTTGTTATATCAAAGTGCATTTGGATAGTTATTTATGGTATATAACAACCAATAACCACATATTAATTTTTTTAACATACTGTAAATTTTTCTCTCTTTTCTTAATAATAACTATTTTTGTTAAGTTATTATTTGATAGGAAAATAACATGTGTTGAATTATGAAAATTATATGCCCACATTTTAACTCTAGAGAAAAATATAATTGACATACAACAGGGAATTAATACAACTGTATAAATGCAATTTTTTGAAGGCAGTTTTTATCTATATTTCTTCACCTATGTCAAAGTATGGTATTAGACACATTTAATGTTGAGTGTGCATGCTTTGTGTGACAGATTTATTGCACTCTGAGTTATACTGCAGCCAAAGCATTTGTTTTGCAAAGGTTCTTTTGTAGACCATGAAGTTCTGTACCTTTTTATGTTGTATTACTTTCCTGAGTCTTCTCTGCAAAAATACAACTTCAGACTGCAGACTGGAAGATTTCTCTCTTAGCAGATACAGAAGAAGTGGAAATGTTGTCATTGGAGGTTTTTTTACCAACAAAGAAACAGTACATGGAGAGATTAATTTCGCAATGAGACCAGGTATTTTCTCTTGCACAAGGTAATGCTTCAATTATACTGTTGGCAGCAGGATTGCTTAGATATACAATTGTGTGTGTGTGTGTGTGTGTGTGTGTGTGTGTGTGTGTGTGTGTGTGTGTGTGTGTGTGTGTGGTATATTAGCTTACAAAAGCACATAATGAAACTTGTAGCACAAAAAGTGAAAGCATTTGCAGTCTGCTTAGATTCTTATATGTTGTTACTTATTCTACTGTCAGTCTAAAGAAGCGTTTTAAAATAAAAAGCCTGGTAATCATCTGGTCTAGAAACAGTAGAAACCACCCTCCGAATCACATCATTTGATATGTAACCAAAGTGCACCAGTAATAGAGATCACTAATTCAGTTTTTATCTTTATGTACCTTTTCCAAATACTTTAGTGTTTTCTTCTCCATGCAGTTTACAGCCCTGCATTTGTATGCCTTGCAAGTACATTTGTTTAGTAAACTTTATTCATCCCTTTAATGAATCTTCTGATATGTAGAGATTATGGCAGAAATTCAGGGTCAGAGACAGTAAAGGGTTACTGTATCTGTCCTAATATTTGTCAGCCATTATGAAAGGAGGATGGCTGTATTGCAAAGATGGTTCACAACAGCTTGCTGTCAAGTTTAATCTTGTAAACCTTTCATTTCTGACCTGGATGATGCCATACTCCCTTACACAAAACAGCAAAAACATCTCTGAGTCCTATTAGATATCAATTAATGCCTGTAACTCAGAAAACTCAACATATAGATAGTTCATTGTTTATTAGTTAAATATGTGTTAAGTAACAATTCAACAAAACATCATCAATTATAAGACTTTTCTGTTTTTTCCCACGCTATACTTATTGTAAAAAATATTATTATTATTCAAAAGATGAATTAGACATGTGTGTATTTAATAGACTCAGTAACAACCAGCCGTCTTCCTTCTTTCATAAGTCTAATACCTCTCTACTAACTTAAATCCATCTACAGTATGTAACAAGGACTGTCAGTTGTTCCTTCATTATGAGTGAGTATGCTTAGAACTTTTATAGATTTCAAACTGTATGCCAGAAAATGGAATTTAAAGCTTGTATTACTACCATGAGTGGTCTTAAGAAACAGAGTACTTTTAATCCTCAATTACTGCAGACTTTGACTGAATTTGAAAAGGCATTTGAGGTTAATATGAGGGAAGCATTACAAAATACTGCCTAGAGTATAATTTAACTAATGAAGAAAGAAGTGCATTGAAGAAATAAGTTCTAAGTTCTTTTTTTCTCAATTTTTTTTTTTATTTTTCAAATACATTTGAATGAATTCCATAGTATTTATACATTAACATCTTAAATAACTATGTACACTATTTACATTAGCCTGACACTAAAACAGATCTTAATGTATACAGTTACATTATAAGTATGTCCAAATCCATTATCAGTGTCTGATCAATTATTGTATAGTGTCAATCAATGATAAGACTATTCCCCAAGGGTTGTTGATAAATGGCTTTGGATAAATTCTTATTTCTTTAATTTTAATTTACAATAATGCTGTGGACTTCAGTAAGCTGTAGAAGTCTTCCAAAGTTGGTACTGTGTTTGTATTCCATCTTGTTGTTATACTTCTTTGAAATTGCAAGTATAGTCCATACTAGATACATGTTTGACCTATTCAAATGAGGACCTTCATTCACATTTAAAAATACAAGAGCTTTAGTTAAATACAATGATTCAATAAATAAAGCTTGTACAAAGTTATTAATACCATTCCAAAATGGATTAATTTTAACACAATCAAAAAAAATGTGGTTCCAATCTGCATTGTGTACTTGCTCACATCTCCAACATATTCCTTTTATGGAAGAACTAATTTTACTAATTCTTTCTGTGGTTAAGAATGCTCTGTGCAAGCATTTCCAATTAAAAAACTTTACAGTATTGTGTAAAGGATGTATATTTTATCGATAATATATTTGTTTTAATATCTTCAGTTAACTTTATTGAGTGTCCTTTTTTATATATTTCCAATATGAGGTTTTGGGTGTTGTTTTATAGTTTATCAATATTTTGTAAAACTTTGAAATACTGTTTCCCATGTCAAAGTCATTATATATGATTTCATATATGTATATCGTAAATTTCAGTATTTCTTTAAATTAAGAATTGTTAATTATTCTACTTAAATCTTGCAACTATGACAGAATACTCTGTAAAGTTAGCCAGTTCTGTTGTGGAATTTTGTATGTTGTTTTTATTACTTGCATATCTAAAATGGGTCTATATCACATAGTCGAACTGCAATAAGTTTGACTACGTAAATGTTGAACCCGGAAGTTCAAAATGCAATAATTTTGAGCACTCAGAACAGTGATTTTTTTCCCAGGGAAAAAAATCACTGTTGCAGTACAAAACCAAAAAACACACGTACACTATAAAATGTTCATAATGTGTGGGGCTTCAACCCCCCACACCCTCCAATGTGGGGGGCTGTACCCCCACAACCCCCTACTTCAATATACCAACTCCAAGATTGCACCACAGTGGAGGAAATAGCAAAGCCACAGAAATGGCCCACCAAATTTTTTCCCTGGAAAAAAAATTGGTGTTCCACAGCTTCACAATTTTGACATTTTGAACTTCCCAGTTCAATGTTATGGCGTTTGGACACCTGTGCATTTGAACCTCTAATATAGACTCTCTAAAACTTTTAGTTCTTTGATACATTGGAGCCAACAAACAAATCCTTTCTATTATATTAAAACAACAGCAAGCAAGAGGTATATATATAAACAACAAAGACTATCAGTGAGTCCCAGCTCTACCTTCCAATAAAATTTATTTCGTTGAACAGTTCCTTCTCTAGCGCCTCGGCCAACAGCCTTTACAGAGTAAAACAGTAAAACTCATAAAACACTTGCAATATATACAAAAAACAAGTAATCAATCAATTACATAATTAAACTATCAAATCACATAGCTTGAATATATTTAAAGTCATAGTCTTAAACAAGACATTGCCAGTTACATTCTCTGTTCATTCCATGTGGATGCAAAGTCCCAAATTTCATAATCAAAATGCATTCCTTTTGTCTTAACATATTTTTTGCCTATCAACATCATTATAATATAATGGAACATGTTCCAGAACAGACACTTTTATATTCTCAATATTTCCATGATGTACTGAGTTAAAATGCTCAGCAATAGGACTAGTACTTTTATTATTTTTAACATCTCTAATATGTTCTTTTATCCTATCTGCCAGCATTCTTTTGTTTCTCCAATATAGTATTTGTTACAATCACAGAATATGACATACACAACACCTTTGCTCATACATGTATATTTGCCTTTTGTATCAAAAATTTTGCCATTTATTTTATTCACTTCATTTACAACATGTTTACATATAGCACATTTTCCACAAGGGAATGTTCCCAAATTCTTCACAACATTTAATTCATTAGTACAAGGCTTTTTATAAATGCTGTGTATCAGAAAGTCCTGTATATTTTTCCCCTTTCTATATGATGTCATTAATTTTATATTTTCAGTGATGTTATATCTTTTTAATAAAATTCCAATATTCCATAATGATTTTATTACCAATCGTAGAGAAGTTAGTGTACTTTGTAACAAAAAACATTCTCTCCTGTTCAGTCCCATATTTATTGCTACTTTCATAGTTATTTTGTCTAATAGTGCCCTTACTCTGTTTAAAGGCTCTATGCAAGCTATTTTCTACATCATCTGGGTTATACCCTCTAGCTTTGAATATCTCAGCCACTTTATAGGCCTCCCTAAAGGCCATATCAATATCAGAATTGAGTCTTTTTATTCTCAAAAATTCCCCATAGGGGATGGCTGACAACGTATGGGGGGGATGGCAACTATCTCCCCACATTTTCCAGCTTATTTCATCAAATTTTCTATGAATACTAGTATATATGGGAAAACCATTATTGCCCCTAAGAGAAATATCCAAAAAGTTAATCCTTTCTATTCCCAGGAATTAATAATGTCTCTATATATTTTATTTGGAAAGCTTTTTCTGACTATAAATGGCATTAAAAAAATCAAACCAGATTTTTAGCTCTATATTTGCATTAATAATTTTCCTAAATGAGTCAATGTAATAATTAATCATACGAGCTTTAGTGGGTTTAGTTATGTTATATTGCATACTAATACATATGTGCCATGGCAAATTGTTTTTATCTGTTATTTGAAATTTTTTGTAAATTAAATTCATTTATTGATATTACAGTTAGTAATTATTTCCAATTTGCAGAATAATTTGGACTTATCCAATCTGAGATTGTTTTAGATATTGATGCTTTTATATATGTTTCTATATCAGGAACGTTTAATCCTCCCTGTTTTCATGGTCTGATATGATGTATTAAAGCTATTCTGTTTCTTTTAAGACACCATAAAAATTTTATTAGGCATGGGTTTATGTATTTAATTATACTCCTTTCTGGTAACAGTTGCATTGCCAAGGCTATATATAGGATCTTGGGCAGTAAAACCATTTTTATTAACTATAGTCTATCTTCAAATGTTAATATTACTTTGTTCCATTTTTCCACAGAGATTTTAATTGTGTTGATCATATTAATTTAGTTTTTTGAGACTAATTCATTATCCATGCATAACTCAATTCTTAGATATTTTAAGGTAGAGTCTTGTTTCCCTATGATGTGATTACCCCTTAGTCTGCAGTTCTTTTTTTATTTAAAAATAAAAATTTTGATTTTGATTTATTGAAATGGAGTCCTGAAGTCATGTGAAATTTGTCAATTAATATATCTAATTATTCTAATGTCTCTTTTGTATTAGATAATATTAGTGATATGTCATCAGCAAATAGCATTACTTTAGAATTATATTGTTCATAACATCGATTCCTTTGATTATTATATTGTTATGAATTGAATCTGCCAATATTTCAATAGCCAGAGCAAATAGAATTGGTGACATGAGACATCCTTGCTTAGTGCCTTTTGTTATATGTATAGATACAGAGCTAAAAGGACCTAACTTGACATACACTAAATTATATATATATATATATATATATATATATATATATATATATATATATATATATATTCTTTAGGAGATTAACAAAGGACGCAGGAAATTCAAGTAATATTAGGATTTTGAATAAATAGCCCCAATTTAGGAGATCAAAGTCTTTCTGTATATCTAAGCCAATTATGAGTGTTTCTTTATTTTCTTTATTAAATAAAAAGACCACCAGTGTAACAAAACAAAATAAATCCAAAACACTGGAGTAACAGAGGAAGACACCAACCAAAATTAGCATAAAAAACTTCTTTACTCAATGCTTTCATCTCAAGGACTTCTTCAGAAATAAAAATGCATACATTTACCACATTTTTATACAAAAATCATGTCCCTCCCAAAATCCCAATTAAATACTAAATCAATTAATTAATAAATTAAGCAACAAATCAACATTTAAATACACATTTATAACTTGATAGTTAACATACAAAAATGTAAAAATACAACAGTTAAAATAAAACAAATATGCATCCTATCTGCTATTTGTCAAAAAACATTTAATATTAATAAATTAATTTAAACCAGATTTAATTTTATTACTGTCTATAGTCATATTAATAATACATTTAGGTGTAGTCAAAAATGAATTGGGGATTTGTTGCTCGGGTCAACCTGGCAGGTTTGTGTATTGAGCTACAAAGCTTACAGAATTCATTAGCTGCACTTACTAAGAAGATGTATAAAAATGGAATTCCATCTATGGATATTGTCTATAATTCTTGCAACTACAATGGTACTGAAAAAGAGACTGTCTTAACCAGTCCAGAAGAAGGTAATATGCTTACTAGTCAATTTACAGCTTACAAAGACGTTACAGCTGCTTTGAATGATCCCTTTATTCTGAATACTGAAACTGATAACTCTGATAAAAAATGACAATGTTAGGTTATCTGACCAAGTGTTTCTTCTTGAAAAAGGACTTAAGAAATATAGAGCCCTAGTACTTTAAAATAAGTACTTTGAATGCTGTATAGCTCTGCAAATTGTACCAAAGGGACTGAGGTTCTTTAAAGCTCTGAATGGAGTATTTAAGGAAGATCCATTTTTCAAAGAACTAGTCTCTGTTTTTAATCAAGCAGGGCTTGATTTCTTAAAACTATTGGTCAAATGCAATGAAAGGATATTAAATTTGAAATCTGAACTAGAAATTCTTGATGATGAATGTCAGGCTATAATACATGATTCCAACAGTACCTTCACATCTGATGAACAGATGCTAGATTCAGTTGACAAGTATGAACACATTGTAGTTCAAAGGAAATTCAAAAAGATTGACAGAGACATTAAAGCTTACAAATATGGTGAAGCTTTTTTTATTAATGAGAAATCATTTAAAAACACTCATCTTAAGCCTCCTACAAATGGAGACAACAAAGTAAATAAGCGTTTATACAGCTCGGCAGTGCAAACCGGGCATTCCACCTTAAATCAAGTTTCTTCTACCTTCATAACAGCTGCTACAGCATCAGACGTCATACACCATTCACAAGAGATCTTTAATGGCTCTAATGGTTCATCTACACCGAAGAGCAACACTACAACCTGTAATCTGAGTTGTAGCTCCACTAATAACAACACAAATACTCCAAAAAACAGCAAGGGGTCAGCAGCAAATGTACAGATGAAACAGGTGTAAGGAAGGAAGGAGTCATTTTCTGAAGTAACAGCTCAACACCATGCTGATTTAAGACTGGCTTACAGCGTGAGTTCAGACATTAAAATTTATAATCTATCTGACCTTGTTTTATCTGAAACGCAAACAAGTTTGCTTAGACTGGGTCTTAACTTTGTCCCAAGTAATAGAGCAGATTTGGCTAACACCTGCTCAATTTAAAGCTGTATGTTAGAAAATTAAATTTGATGTATATTTTCAAAGATGTACATATACCATGTCCTGCTAGTTTAAAAAAAAAACCTTCAGCCTTTAATCCTGCTTTGCATAATACTCTGAAAGTGTTTGAAGCTTTTTGTAGCAAAGACATTAGATCTGTGTTAGGAAATAAACCTGAACATTTTTATTTTAATTTAAGTTATGAAGAGAAAAAAGGTCTTCAAGAGCTTCAACATATAGATAATATTAGCTTTATGAAGGCTAATAAAGTGGGTGAGCTGGTTATCATGTCTAATACAGATTACATTTTAGCAATGTTGAAGCTGCTTAACAATGCAGATGAATATATGGAAGTAAACAGCAATATTATAGATAGAAGTTACATGTTTGTAAAGTATGTATGATATGACCTGTTGATGAATGGTGAGATTTCTGCCAAAATTTATGATTTCCTTGTTATAGATTGGCTATACTATTTGGTATACCCCAAAATTATAAAAATACATCTATCTAATCCACCATTTAGACCTATTTTTGCTTCTTCTGGTAGTATTACAGAAGGTTTAGCATTATATTTAGACTCATTACTTAACCCAGTGGTCCAAAGTTTACCTTAATTTATTAAAGATTCTTGGTAATTTTCGGATCAGATTAGGCTATTTAGTGAATGTCAGGTGAACTTTAATATTGATGAGACTGAGTTTTTTATAATGACTGTAGATGTTGTTTCTCTGTATATGTGTATTCCACAAGCTGAAGGAATTGAATTTGTATCCCAGTTTCTTTCTAAATACACTACTTGGTCTGAATCTTCAGCAAAAACATGCTGTTCCTTACTGGAACTATTTTTAGATAACAATTTTTTTATTTTCAACAAGAAAAGTTATAAACAGCTCTGTGGTGTAGCAATGGGGGCTAGTGTACCCCCAGCTTTTGCTGGGTTGGTGATGGCATGGTGGGAGAAAGAACTCTTACCTATTATTAGTCTCGCCTCAGATATTTTATTGTAGGTACATTTACGATTTGTTTTTTTATTATTAAAGATCCTTCTGATAAACATTCTTTGTTTTTAACACAATTGAGTGCAAGCTGTGACTTTTTGAAATTCACTTTAAGTGCTCACAGCAATAATGTAAATTATTTGGATGTGAGTCTGGAGAAGAATTCCTTAGATAGATGCTTTTCCAGTCATATTTTTAGAAAGGCTACTTATGTTAATAATTATTTACAATTCAGTAGTAACCATCCCATGTATATGAAGAGAAATGTGCCCAAGGGTCAATTTATTAGAGCATCATGTATGATCTCAGATGACAATTTATTTCTTAATTAAGTCAAATTTATTAGTGATTTATTTCTGTGTAGAGGGTACCCACTGTCTTTACTTCAAGAAGTGAGTAGTAATATTATGGAGAGAAGGGAATCAGAGTTTCCCCCTATTATTAAGAAAGGGCTTTGTGTTAAGAATACTACTGGTCAATCCAACCCCAATTCATTTTTGACTACACCTAAATGTATTATTAATATGACTATAGACAGAAAGAACATTAAATCAGTAGTTTTTAATAACTGGAAAATTATTTCTGGTAATAATGAACTCTGTAACATTTTAGGTGATAAACCTACTTTTGTATACAAAAAAATCTAATGCTATTAAGATTATGCTTGAAAAAATTGAGACTTTAGTAGCCATGCCAGTTACTGATAAGCCCAGGGACATGTATAAATGTATTGTGCCACCCCCAACTTAAAGGAACTTCAAATTCTCACCCAAAACACTTTTACTTTAGCTGAAACATGGTTCACAAACATCAAACTTATTCTTAACTCCAAAAAAACTAAATTAATTCTTTTCTTCCCAGATCATGCTTCCTCTCTCAACAACACTTTCACCATTCACTCCAAAGATAACATTCAAATCACTCCAATTGCACACACTAAAGTCTTAGGTGTAGAAATAGACGATAACCTCAAATTTGACATCCATATAGCACAAACCATTAAGAAAGTTAATAAAAAACTAGGACTTCTCTATAGGAACAAACACTTTGTAACTAAACAAACCACTGCTACTATTGCAAGAACTCATCTCTTATCCATCCTTCTCTATGCCTCTCCCATCCTTACTAATCACTGTCAGAGTGATCTGAACAAAGTGGAATCTTGTTATAACAAAATAGCCAAGTTTGCTACTGAAACCTCATACAAATCCTACCACTGTCTCACCCTTGACAAATTCAATTGGCTCAAGCTACCTCAACTACTTCTGTTTAAGCAACTCACAATAGTGCATAATATCTTCTACCTTCCAGAAAAAAAACCTGCACTTCAAAATATAATTAACCCCTTCATCCCTACCAGAGTCTTACGATCTAGTTCTCAGAACCTAATAAGCGTTATCAGACACAAAAATGATGCTGGCAAATCTCTCTTTGCCTGCACCATTGCCAAAATCTGGAACTCACTACCTAGCTAAATAACCTCCACTACCTCCACTATTCAATTTAAGAAACTCCTGAGACCCCACTTCTCAAACAATTGGCTTTGTTCATGCTACTCCCCAGGTTAATTTGCACCAATACCATGTTCAAGGATTCTACTAAAGGTCCCCTAATTCCTTTCACTGTAAAGCTTAATAATCACTGGTTATTTTTGTAACAAAATATTGAGATGACTCAATTTAGAAAGACAAAAAAATATATACACACACATATATATATATATATATATATATATATATATATATATATATATTTCTTGTTTATATTTTATATTCTAAGTAAACCCTACTACTAGAATGCTGTATGCTGACTTTACTAAATTAATTGTTGATCTATACATAATTTATGTTTCTATGGAACCTATATCTCTGTATGATATTCTTGTGTAATTTCTTTATGACATGCTATTGGAGCTTTTCTCCCTGGGCCTCCGCTGAAAATGGATATGTGTCCAGTCAGACATTCCCGGTTAGCAAATGTAAAATAAATAAATAAATTAATTAATTAAATATTTATGAAGGACCTTACATTAATTTACTTCATTTAAATCGTACTATCAGTGTACCTGGGAGATTCAACTGCAATTCTATCAATCTAGTGTATATTGCATTATATTCAGGTTGCACTGCATTTTATGTAGGGATGACTACTAGGAATCTGCACAAACACATTAAAGTGCATTATTATGCCATTAAGATGAAGGATGATAAAAATGCATTGTTTAGACGTATTATTCAATGTAGTTCATACAAAAAATGTTCCTTTACTTGGAACATGTTGTGGTTGATCTAAGGGGAAGCAACTTAAAAAACAGAGTGGAAAGGAAAGAGTCATTATGACAGCTTAGACTGGGGTCTGATAATCCCCCAGGTTTAAATTAATTTATTAATATTATTTTTTTAACAGATATCAGATAGGAAGCATATTTGTTTTATTTTAACTGTTGTATTTTTACATTTTGTATGTTAACTATCAAGTTATAAATATGTATTTAAATGTTGATTTGTTGCTTAATTGATTAATTAATTGATTTAGTATTTAATTGGGATTGTGGGAGGGACATGATTTTTGTACAAGAATGTGGTAAATGTATGCATTTTTATTTCTGAAGAAATCCTTGAGACGAAAGCGTTCTGTAAAGAAGTTTGTTATACTAATTTTGGTTGGTATCTTCCTCTGTTGCTCCAGTGTTTTTGATTTATTTTCTTTATTAACATAATCTATAAAAGAAATTATTCTTTTAATAGCGTCATGTGTGTGTCTATGATATATATATCCAGTTTGATCATCATTTATTGTTTTGGATAGTGTTTTTTTCAATCTGTTAGTTAATATTGTCATAAATATCTTATAGTCATTATTTAATAATTATATAGGTCTATATGAGGTACAGAGGTTTGGGGATTTATTTTCCTTTAGGATTGGTGTGATTAAGGAATATCTCCATGAGGGTGGTATTAAAGCTTGTGACAGAATTTCTAATAGAGTTTTATGGAACAGGGATAGTATCTTTGAAGGAAAAAGTTTATATATTTCCAGAATTATGCCATCTATACCTGGAGCTTTATTATTTTTACCCTCTTTTATTGTATCTATAATTTCTTTGTAGGATATAGGTTCTTGCATATCTAGTTTTAATTTTTCTGGTATGTTTTTATATTAGAACTTTTTTTGTCCAGCTTTAATTGATTGATATGAATATTTTCTTTTTGGAAATGCTCCATATAGTGATTTCTATAGGCATCAAGAATGTCACCTATATCCAAGACATTTTCCCTTTCTTTTCATGGAAGATACTTTTAATGATATTAGCTTTTGATTGTATTTTTGATTCTTGTGGATAAATTATGTAGATATTTGTGAGAAATGGCCAAGGTATTATTTTTTATTTTTCTAAAGCTAAACTAGTTTTATGTGTTAGAATTTTATTGTATTCATTGTTTAATATTTATACTTTCTTTTTCATCTCCAAATGATTTTGATTTTTTCAGCTTTTACCGACAAAAGTTTGCATTGTTGATCTAATAATTTAGAATCCCATTCTCCGATTTTTTTTATACCAAGTTAGGGTTTTACCATATATGTAAGCTGTTAATGAGTACCATATCATTATTTTATTTATCTCTGTGATATAATTAATATCTAAGAAGAACTGTAATTCAGACAATAACCAGGGTTTGAACTCTTTAATTTTAGTTATGTATGCTGAAATTCTAGAGTTAAAGATTAATAGTTTGTACCCATTTTGAAGTTTTAGTATCAATAAATTGTGGTCTGAAAAGGGGCAGGGAGTGATTAAGAAGTTAATGATTTTAGAGTGTAAGTCATGGGCAGCAAATATTTTATCTATTCTAGTTTGGGTACCAAATCTGTGATCTTGATGGGAAAACAACAAAGATTTATCTTCTTTAAATTTGAAAGTATCTACAAGATGAACTGATTCTACTGACTTGTTTAAAGCTTTTAATACAACAGGTGTACACAGTGGTCTTTTATTTGTAGTTTCAGAAATATCAGATATACAGTTAAAATCTCCTCCTAATATTAACTTCCCTATATAATTATTGGAAATTAAATCCCAGTGTTTTTTTAACAGCTCATGTTCCAGTGCCTGGGAACCAGTATAGATTGGCTAGGGTCCATATTCTGTTATTATATTTAACAATACTAATACCATAAGGGCTTCTTTATCTTCATACTCATAAATTATTTTTGGGTTAATCACATTTGTTTTCCATGAAATTGTTACTTCTTTTGTCTTTGTCTTATAAGTGGATTGCACTAATATCTTATATTCCTTAGGATTCTATTTGTAATTTTCATTTGTTTTTAAATGAGTTTCTTGAAGGAAGACAGTTTGTGCTTTGTTCAGTTTTAAATATTTCAGTAGATTTGATTTCTTGCTAGGATTGTTTAAGCCTTTAGTATTTAAAGATAATAAAGTTAAATCAATCTTAGGTTATTTAGACTATCCCCGGGATTCATGAACCTTGCGCCAGGCGCCCGCATAGCGTTGGCGTTATAACGCCAAATATGGCCGCCGAGCGATTCAGGTATGAATCAATTCCACGTGCACTACCGGGCGCGGACTGGCGCCGCCCGCGTAGGTATGCTAAACACACTGTGTGTGGTATTGCACCATGCAAATGAAGGCAAATAGCGATCCACGAAGTGGCGCAGGCGTAGCATAAGGGCACGGCAATGTAAACCAAAAAAAACGGTTTACATTTACCCAAACATGACCAAGGAGTAACGGAAGGCTGTCAACGTCAGGTATCATACAGGTGCAATATGCCAATGGCGAAAGGCACCGAGAATGTCCAAAGAAAACATGCACAAAATGTAAATAATGACATAAATGGTATGTACGTAGAAACCACAGCAGAACCCCCGGATATGTGCACAGAAGGTGCAAAGCAATGAAATAATATGACAATGTCCTAAAAGAGCAGTATAATACACATCAGCTGCACAGCCACCACACACCATAGTATGTATGTAAAGCTTCAACCCCAGCGCAAGGGTTGTCAAGGAGTGGCGGCAGTGTTCGGCGCCATAACCATGTATTAGCAGTCAATGCCATGCAAATGAGGCAGATAATAGTGAATCGCAAAACCGCCGCCGGTGTAAGGATGGAGCAAACAGCGCAGCGGTAGTACACCGAGGAGTGGCCTACACGGGATACATGTCAATCGCAGAGGGGTGTGCCACTGTAGGAGGAAGCACATTGGAGGCCAGCAAACATGGGCTGTACAATGCACATCACAGCAGCAGGACCGGCGTGAGGAAATAGATGCGCTGAGAGTACATAATGCGCGCACAGATGCATGTGCACGAGGATGACTACGTTCCCCAACCCAGTCATGTGACGGCCTCCCCGCCAACAACCACGGATATAGGAAGGTAATGCGGAGAATATGAGGAAATGCGGAAGCAGTGTAATTGGAGCCGTAATGAGCAATCAACACCAATCAATCCAGGAAGGGCAAACGGCGGCAGCTGACAACTCTGCATGCAGACTCCTGCAGAACGGGAAAGGGGAGGCATAGGAATGCAAAGATAGTAGGGGATGTAGTAGAAATGCAAAGAGCAAAGAACCGAAATAGCACAGGCAAGTACAGAGGTAGGATAACGGCGGCGGCAGACAAAGTGCATCATATGCCATGTGCCTGCAGGATGCACTGCAGGCAATAGTAGGTGCAACGTGCAGAAACAGTAAGGTAAGATGCAAAGCTAAGCCAATGCAGGCAAGTGCAATGTAACACCAAAGGCAACAGCGTTGCAGTTGCAACGGTAAAACACGGAAGATAATCCACAGATACGGTCGCACAGACACACCCAATGACATCACCGGGTGTACAGCACAACAGTATAAAGTGTGAATGCACACAACACACAGCGCGATTTCCCAAACGCCGCACCGTAGGGTGTAAACACACGGGGAACTTTTAATATGTATATGTTGGGTGCCGCCGTGGCCGTGATGCATCGGTATGTGTCAGAGACAGACGGAGTTGCGGAGGAGGGTGCCAACTACCACCGTGAGGCCTCAGAGGAGAAGGAGAGTGTTCAGACCAAGGGTGACCTACCAGGGGCTGCAAGACCTGGAGATAGTAGAGCGCTACAGGGTGGACAGGGACACGTTACAGCAAATAGTGGAGCTGTGTCGGCCACGCCTGAGAACAAGAGACAACAGAGGGGAGCCCATCCCAGTGGACACAAAGGTATGTGTGAGCTTGTGAATACTGGCTACAGGTACCTTTCAAAGGCCAACCGGGATATAATGGGCATCTCACAGGCATCAGCATCCAGGGTACTACACCAGTTCCTGGATGCCATGTTACGACATGCCCATGAGTATATAAACTTCCCCAGATCTCAGGAGGAGTTGGCTAGCAATATGCGCCGCTTCCACCGTGTGGCACAATACCCGGAGGTACTGGGTGCGATAGACTGTACGCACATAGAAATCAAGTCACCACACGGTGAGCAGGGTAGACGCTACATAAACCGCAAGGGATACCCTCCATCAATTGCCAGGTCGTGTGCAATGCGCAGGGCATTATCATGGATGTGTGTGCTGGCAGCCCTGGAAGCTACCACGACTCCCATATCTGGCATGCCTCACAGCTGTATCAGGTATTCGCCAGGGGGGACATCACACAAGGTCACCTTGTGGGGGATGCTGGCTACGCACTGGAGCCGTGGTTGATGACACCCATCAGAAATGCACACACACACATGCAAGAACGCCATAATGAGGCACACGCACAAACTAGAATAATCATAGAGCGTGTGTTTGGGATGTTGAAATCACGGTTCCGGTGCTTGGATACATCCCGTGGAGCCTTGCAGTACTCTCCAGGCACATGTGCCCACATATTCATAGTATGTTGTATGCTACACAATATGATTCTGCGGAAACAGCTGCTGCAGGGACATAATGGTGTAGGGCCACCAAGCCCGCCACAACTGCCAAGGCAAGCACAGGCACAGGGCGCTCAGCGCCATGAACACACTGTGCCAGCCCCAGTAGGTAGACGGAGGCGTACCCAATATGCCTACGCCCTGGCAAAGAGGGAACGATAGCACATACTTTGACAGCGAGGCCCCATGGACTGACACCTCCTTACCTGCACACACAGTGAAATGGACGCCACACAAACATGTCCGCCCGTAATGTGTACCGTATGTGCGGACCTATGTGTGACTCCAACAAAGGCACCACCCAAACACTGCACACCCAATAGCCAGCAGAGCATGGAACGCCAACACCTCGACCGCACGCCGGTTCTACAGCAGACGGCGAGTCAGATGCTGCCACTTTCGCCGCAAGTCGACTACATATGTACTTATGTGCATACACAGATATGGAAATAGATATCATTACACACGTAGAAATATATGTACACATACACAGATATAAAGTACAACAGGTTAATATGGAACCCAGGGATGCAAGTATACAGATAAGTAAGACGCGAAATCTCCACATAGTAAACATAGTGAACGACAACCCGATCATCCGGGAGGGTGGCCAGAGCAGGGAACGCCAGCCATGGAAATGTCAACCTGCATCAATGCATATCCGCGGGTCGGGATGATCGCCAGGCCACGGTACAGTAACGGGATATGTGCGTGTCATATCCATAGGATATGAGTGCAGAGGTACACACCGCCGCCGGCGCGCCAACGAGGTACTGTGTGCAACCGCCGGTGCGAAGCGGCAATCATACCTGTCAAGTGTACGTCATTATGAGGAACGTACCTCATTTGGGGTCTAAAACAGTTCATGTTCCTCAAAGTTCCTCAAAGTTCCACATTGAAATAGTCTGTCACACATTCATTGTTAGGAATTTATTTAAATGAAATCCTGGTAAATAGAAATTAATCATATTAATTCATTAAAGGTTCTTCCTTGTAAGTAAATCAGCATATTTCAACCATCCTATGACCTTCTTAGCTGAAGTTGTTAGTAAGCCATTAGTATGTGTTCCACATTTTGCCCATTTGTTACACATTATGAAGGTGTGTGTTCCTCATTTTGGAAATGGAAGGTTGAGAGCTATGGCGGCAATATGTGTATGTGTGAGGTGAGTTTGTCGTGTGTTCCGCTGTGTGTGTGTAATGTGTGTGCCACTGTAAAATGTGTATGTAGGTGACATGTCACAGGCGGAGTGGAATAACATGCGTAGGCATACAGTACAGGAACCATAGGCGTATGTACAGCAGTACCCACAAAGTAGTATTGACAGCCCCTCAGTGGCTAGGCGCGTGGCGACGTAAAACGATGCAAAGCGGAAATGTCCCAGAATGTACCACAGGACCATAGCCAACAGGAGATGCAAAGGACGCATGTACAAACTATGACCGCATGTATGGCGGCCATATGGTAGACTCAACAAGACACGTCGGCAACGTTACACAGCATCAGGCATGTACGGCGAAAATACGCATGTGTTATCCCGGCACCGATCGTGGCCACGTACCGTCACGTAAATACCGCAGTGTGTTCCACGACTGTTAAGTAAGCAAGCGCCACACGAATAGGAGGCAACCGGTAGCATACATGTCGTCCCAAGAACAGGACCACAATCACCGTAACTATCAGTGACAAAATGCCAATGGATAGTAGGCACGTACAAACATCCGCAGATATATAACCGATGTGAAGGAGGAATACGTGCAGGAAGCACACATGCAGGCGATACCGACACCACACGACATCAACAAAACAAACACTCCCAGAACAACAGACAGGTAACCTGCAGCTCCCCAAGCAGGGATGGAGCACACACACAAGCATATCGTATGTATAAATGCAAGACCCACACCCCGCACTGGCCACCCACATCCGCAGATATACCCCATCGCACATATCAAAGGGATACCAGCCAAACCGTAGCAAAACATACAGGCAGTCAATGACAGCGGCATACCCGCAACAAGCCACGTGGGAAACACTAGCAGCAGCTGATGCTTCCCTGCATCCGTCGTGTACAGGAATATAACAGCTATGTTACACATCGAAATGCACAACGCCATCGACAGACGCCGCCAGGACACGGACTCCTACATGTCGAACAAAATACCATACCCAACACACACAATCCACGGCTAACACCACAGCGATATGTACCTGACACCACACATAGCGTATGCAGTCACACAAACATGATACAATACATACCATCCCCACGAAGGTAGTGCAAATAACCAACGGCCACACGAGGAATGAACCATGGCCTAGTTTCGCGCGTAACGCATTTAATGGAGGAGGATCACCGTGATATGGGCATAAGTACACACCTAGGAACAGCTAGTGGCGTGATGAATCCACATGCCTCAGGTGACGATTTAATAAAAGGAAGACTCCCTGGATATTCAAACCGTATGTTCATACCGAACACAAAGTGAATCGAAAGCAAGGAAGAGGAAAATATTGACGAATACAGAAGCAAAGGCCGGAAAGGTATGTCGAACCCACGAGATGTACTGGTGTGTAACGCATGATACGTATGACGAATCTGCACTGTATGTGAACGATGTGTGTAAGTAAAGATACCTGTCCATCAGGCAGAGAGTGGTGAAAGGTGGTTATGTAATGCTAAGCCGCGGAGCATACCAACGACTGTGGACAACGTGTGCACAGCAGTGGGACAACATGTACACAGCCGGGATAACCCAAGGTCCGCCATAGGGATTTCAAACACAGAACAATGCCACCACCCACGCTGATGCTGTCAGTGGATATCGAACAATGAAGTGCCACAGCAGGGGATAGGACATGTATGTATAGTGTCACAGCACACATGTGCATGGGCATATACCGTCGATGTCATACGGAATGTGCGCACGACGCACGTATCCCTCGCAGTAGGGGTGACTATGTCAATTATGTGTAATGCAAAGCTGTCATGATGGATATGTTCAGAAATCATAGACAGTATCACAGGCATAGCATGCATGATGGAGGGATGGCCTAATGTTATGTACATAAACAGGATATGTATGGCCTGCACATATGGGACAGAGTAGTAGCAGAATAGGTACCCAAAATGGAGTGAACAGCAAGTAACCATGTCCAAACGTTCCGTAGCAGGTGCAATGTGTGCAACAATGATGTCCGGCAGGGCCGTGTGTAAACACATGTGCAATGTACACAGTAGTGTCACCCCCCCCCATGGTAGTGTCCACTGAACGGCAGAGGTGGATGTCAACTGTATGTCTATACAGTACTTCCGCTGTGGTGGTACCATGGGTCTGTGTCACCCTACCAGCAAGGGAGCTATCACATGACTAGTGACACAGTGTGTCCCTGTGGGATGTGCACAGGACCTATGTCCCACAGCACGGTGTGTGTCCAGTCTGTGGAGGTCACACAGACGCCCAGGCTGAGCAATGTGGCATGTGTGCACACATGCAGGAGTGCTCCTCCCACACTGCCCACTGCAAACGCCATGTAGGAGTACTACATGCATCAGTAATGCGGAGAACATGGCCCATGGCAGAGTAGATGACACCCCTGTGTTAGTGGTATGCAGGTGAGTACAGATGTGTTTCACGACTGTCATTTGCATATGTAAACTGTCTGAGCCGGGTAGACATCACGGCATGACTATACTGAGACATGTAAAGTTGTATCCATTGTGTAAGGTACACCACATATGTGTTATTGTAACACTGCCCGCGTACATGTGTGTATGGCACAGGTACAAGGGCACCCAATGTATCAGCTAGACATACGGTCCAGAAATGCGTGGCCCTGCACATGTGTACCCACGCCATAGTGGAATATGGCAACCACAGCACCATGTGGGGCATGTGTGTGTACAGCAACCATGTACAATGTGATATGCATGTATAGGACAGTATCCATGTGATACACAGTGCATGACTGTCACTATGCAAAGGTGATGTGTATGCACTATGTGTGATGTAACTGATGCAATGATATCCACATGATATATCTGCCACACTGACACCTGTATGGTTGTTAGCAATATGAGTAGGATGAGCCAGAATGCTGCCAGGTATGTAGATGTGGTATATGTAGGCATGGACAATACTCTGTGACAGCATGTAGTGTATGTAAGCAAATAGTGAGCATGAGGGGCCACATGACTGAGGACTGTGCAATGTCACACGTACCTGACTTGTTGTAGTTAGCATGATATGCCTGCACCACTGTGTGACCTGTACAGGAGGCACATGGCGAACATCCTGAGACATAGGGTACGATGTGATGCTGGATGCGACATTGGCAATACCATAAAGTGGAATGGCGCTGAAGGGCAAAGAGCGGATAATGTCTGATTTGATACCCTCTGTACCACACCAACCACCCATGCAATGGTATGACAGGTGGCCAGCATGTGGATGTGGTGTGCTGTGGCGCACAGAAGCCCAACAAGGGTGCCAGTAAAGGCATGGAGGTCGTCAATGAGTGTGTGAAGCATGTATGTGAGGATGTGGCCCAGTGCCATACTGAATGGCCCAGTCATGGGTGTACAAATGCAGCCCCATACGTGCAATGCAGTACCACCCATGTGTAGTGTGATAGATGTGGTAGTGTGGTGGTCAGGGTACACAACGTACATGAACGGGCTAGCAGTCAATGCAGTGTGCTGCTGCAGAGACATGTAACAGCCAGGTTGGCGGGATACAACAACTACGGAGATCGGAGGTGACATTGGGACCGTGTTCTAGGACATAACGTGTGCATGGCAGTACTATGTATGTGTCCACAGGGTTAACACAATGTCCAGCCATGGATTGGAACCCTGTAGTGAGTGAGAGTGTGTATTGTTGGTAGGTACCCCATTGGCAGGCACGATGCCAGCAACATCTGTGTTGGCAATGCCTGCATGAGTGTTGTATGCTGCATTGAATGTGGATGTAGCCAAACAGCAGAGACATACCACCACACTGCGTGAGGGCCCACACTGCAATGTATGGCAGTCATGTGTAGGTAGCTAGCTGTGGAGTATGTGATGCACCATGAGGACACACCATGACTGTCAAGTGACACACCACACACATGTGAACATAACTACTGTGCAACAGCCTGCACATGTGCCCATACAGCACATGTGCATGGAACAGGAATACCACTGTGGCATCTGTGAAAAGGCCAGTACCACCATGTCTCTGTGTGGAATAGCATGGTCCCTACCACGGCGTAAATGTAGCGGAAGTGCACTGTGATATGTGTCGGCATAGTCACGTAGACTGTCCATCGTACGGGTGCCATGCCATCAACTACCTCTGTCAGTGGATGTCGGTAGTACCGGCTGTAGAGCATATGTACCATGCATGCTGCGATGGTCGTGTGTCTAGGGTGTGGCTAGCAGGGCTGAGAAGCATGGATGTTCAGCAAACAGAGGGGGGATGTCTGTAGGCATAGCACACAGACACATGGAGGTTTGGTGCATGCCGAGGGTAGTGTAGGTATGGTATGTGTCGTGTAATGTGTCACCCAGCTATGCGTACTGCATGGCCAAGCATGTGTGGGTACATGGGAGTCCATACTAGGGAAGTGCGTGTTGCTGTCAATACATGGCAGTAGCAACTGTCCTAGGTGCAATGTACAGTATGCCAACACGGCCAGCATGTAACCTGTGGTGTACAGTGTATTCACCGTCGCATGTCACAATGTGCGTAGCGGTCACGAACATGGGTATCTGAACATGGATTACCTATGATGCAATGTGTCTCGAATATACAGTATGTGTGTAAATCACTGTGTGGTGTGGGAACCACCCACCCGTGTGTGTTGCAGTCCAGGTATGTGCCTGGGAGGTATGATCTGTGTACAATCTGGACTGGCAGGTGTGCCGTGTAGGGCATGGAGGCAGGTCCCAGGCACTGCAGATTAATGACATGCGTGCCGCACTGTGTGTGCAGTGCTTGTGTACAGCACAGTGGAGGGTGTAAGCATTGTCACACATCACTGCATGCTGTGCCTACCTGTGACAGCCCTGCCGGAGACAGACATGTGACACTGCTGCACAGGCAGCATAGCATGTGAAGATGTACATGTGGGCTGCACACCTTAGGCAGATGTCCACAGGTCATGTGTGCCACGGTAGTGTGGTTGAACACGACTATCAGACTGGACAAACACCACATGCCTGCATAAGTACAGTATGACCATAGTCAACAGTCCCAGTGACAGAGTAGGCCAATGTACAGTATCCCTGCGCAGACCACTGGCTACTGGACACCTGGCTAGACACACACATCCGGAGGGTTAATTCACCATTGAGCCATCACATGTGCCAGTCCATGTGGGCCATACAATGTCATCACAGGGTGGTCACAATAGCAGGTGGCAAGGCAGACACGGTGTACCAGGTGATGTGTCATGTGTGCATATGTCGAGTAGCACAGCCGTTCACATGTCTGCAACATACTGGTGCACGATGTATACTGTTACATGATGTATGGAACTGCACTGTCACCCACTACAGGGCCATCTGACACAGGTGTGTTGTGACAGGTGTAACCCATGTTTGCACAGGATACACACTGCTGTTGTAGGCAGCCATGCTGGTGGCTACCAGTGATATATGCAGTGGTCATACAGACATACCGCACACAGTGTTCATGCAGGAATGTCCATTGTCGTGGACGATGTGCTGCTATGTGAATGTAGGTGTGTGTTGTGAATGTTACACATCCAGATGACACCATCTGGCGCAGTCATGGTCGACAACACCATTACACACATCCACAGCAGTCAGAACCCAGTCCTGACAATGTGTGTCAGTCACCCTCGTACTGTGTGACATATGTGCACATGGCGGAACACCTCCCACTGTCATCTAAGATGGCTACATGATGGCCGGAATGTGCTGTGGAAATGTACAATGCTGGTAGCCCAATGAAGTACCTGGAATCACACACAGTACGCTATGGCAGCCATGTAAACCATGCACAACAATGACCGCCCAACAGACACAAACAATGCATTGACACGTGGAACATGTGCACATGACAACCCCCAATGAGGTATGTTGCACATATTGATGTACAATTGTCATCTATGGCCATAGCATGGATGCAGACGCACATACCCCACAGGTAGTACCATGTGATGTAGGTAGTTGG
Organism: Protopterus annectens; assembly: GCF_019279795.1. Classification (NCBI taxonomy): domain Eukaryota; kingdom Metazoa; phylum Chordata; order Ceratodontiformes; family Protopteridae; genus Protopterus; species Protopterus annectens. The sequence goes on from NC_056732.1 coordinate 1,657,368,787, forward strand.
GCATTGCTCGTGTACATGTGACAGTAGCTGTACAGACACATGTCCTGCATAGCCGTCATGTAGGGTAGCTGTGGCATGTGACCGCTGGACATGCCCGTACAATTGACCATGTCCCACAGGAGATGTGTTATGTGTGTACCACATGTGATGTGCTGACAACAAGCTGTGACATGTACGGCTGCCGGTGTACCTGTGTGACATTGTCTGTGATGGGTGCAAAGGCATATAGTATCGTATTGCATGGCCACAAGCCCCACATAGGTGCATAGCCTGAACATACAATACAAGGAGTGTGTGGGATGATAGCAACCCACAGGAGGAGATGGGTACGGACGGCAGCCCACAACCACATGTGTGTGTACGGTGTTCACGTCCACGACACATGAGCATCTGAGAGGCTAGCGTTACAGCTGTACAGGGTTGCATGCATATATGTTCAGCAACATCCCTGTGTGTCCCACCACTGGCCCGTGGACCGATGGACACCAACCAAATGTGCAGATATGAGATGTGCACAGCACATCACAGATGCCTACTGTAGAACAGGCTTACCGTGTAGACATGTGCACAGTAGGTCTGCGCCAGCTGCAGTCAAACACGTTATGTGCCGAACCACACCAATAGTCCAGGCCATGCCACAGATGGATGTGCATGCATCTGTGTATGTATGGCTGTGAATGTCTCCGGCATAGCAATATAGCTGTGTCACCGCTAGAACAACAATATGAATGGGTTGTATGTGTGAGGGTGCGCCATACGTGTATGGTCAGATCGACGATACCATCAGTGACCCTGCTATGTGAACATCCCTGTCCCCATACATGGATACCTATGCTGTGCCCAACACCACATTCACAGAGGGAGGGATGGCGGTGTGTAGTGCAGCAGCAGACATGGGGTGGCAGCAGGCACTGGATGTACACATATGTGGTACCCACATCAGTGCAGGCAACCATCCATGTGCACGGGATAGCGGTGTGTGTCCACATACAGCACTGTGTTGATCAATATCCCAGCACATAGCACCTGCCAGGGTTACAGTGTATGCATGGATGTGTGATACCTGCATGCACCAGACACACCCTCAGCAAGCAGCGTGCAGCATACCTCGCTTGAGGCCAGTGTCCACACCATGGTGATAGACATGTTGAATGTCCATATACACATAGCAATGACATATGGAATGGACAGCCACCCTGCCAATATCATCAACCCCCAGGTGGATCACAACCCAGTGCCATGTATGTGGCATACCCTGCCATATCATGCAGACCTGCCCAGCAAGGCTGCATGAGCTATCACAGTCCTACATGGTGCAATGGACAAAAGGCACTCTCACTATCAACCATACACAGCAGTAATGTGGCGGTGATGCACCCTGTGGTGTTACAGGTGCTGTGTGATGCTCTGGACAATGTGTGTGTGTACATGCTATGCATGGCCTTTCCTGCTAATGTGTCATGGTTACACATTGCCCTATGTCTATCACATGTGCAACACAGGTGAGCTGTGGCAAGTTGTCCAACACCCGCACAGTGCTGTGTGGATGTACATGGCACAACACATGCATGTGCAGGTGTCCATGTGTATGTGTACAGTGCCACTGCTGACGTTCACAATGGCCACAGACGTGATGTGTACTGACATATACACAGCGTCCAGGTGAACAGTAGCACCGACGCCACATGGGGACCTATGCCAAGTGATATGGACATAGGTGCAGCCAGGTACACATGTCCACAGCAGGCTAACATCTACATGGTGCGTGTACAGTGTGATGGGGTGGCACACAGATATGATGTGACACCCACTGCTCAATGGTGTGAAGCCAACACATCGGCTGTGTCACTGCCACGATGCCTTTCACAGATTACTGTGCAGATGTCGTACATGTCATAGCAATGTATTTCCAACAGTATGCCAGCACAGCAGTGTAAATGTGACCTGCCACCATCATTATGTCTTCCAGATAATGCCACGTTCCCGGCTTCCAGCTTTCAGTCGACAGGAGGAGGAGGTGATCATCCCATACCTCCATACTAATCATGACGTTCTATTCAGTCATGTGCCACAGCAGGCACAGGAACGACAGGAGATGTGGGAGGAGATGTGCAGGAGGGTGAACAGCCTGGGCGGATACAACCGCACTTATCAGCAGATCCGCAGGCACTGCACAGACCTGATCTGGCATGCAAGACAGCGTGCCGCTGCAATCGCCAGACAACAACGTGGGACAGGTGGTGGGCCACCAACCCAGCCCCCACTCACAGCCACGGAGGAGCTCCTGGCCAGTCTGGGGACACCCACGGAACAACACGCAGAAACCCATGCGTCCATCGTGGAGGTGGGTGTCTCCCGAACTATGAGCTTGGAGCTGCCTGGTAAGTCAGTGTTGCATGTTTGTATGATAAGCGACGTGGGGGTGGGTGTCATAGTACAACACATAATATAGCAATACATGCCAGGTATATGGCCACACAAGATGCATACTACAGTATGCTATGTTGTGTTAGCAGACATGTGCATAGCACATGCTAACTCACAGATGCATGATGTGACATGCACAGTGCTGACCGTGGCGATAGTAATGGATAATGTGTATACCTTTGTGTCATCCCTTTACAGGTACGTCTGGCGTGTCGCAAAGACAAGGGTCTGTTGCAGGTAAGTCTGTTGCTAGTCAAAGGCATGATTTGGTGTATTGATATTCCCCATGTGTCCAGGCATGACATGCACACCTGTGTGTGCCCCAGTCACGGTATACAGGTTGCACCACCCGACACACACACCACCCATGTACAGTAGATACAACCGTAGAGTGGCATGACACCACACAACCTATTGGTGTGTTACGTGCATTCAGCTATGCATACAATGGTGTAGGTGTTCCACAATGGCTGCATGTGTAGTATGCATTGGTATGCCTCTGCAGTATGCACACAGTACCACATAGTGAGCTGTGATCTGGCCAGAGCACAGGTGTTACCAATGTGACCTATGCCCCTGCATCGGTTGCACACGCTAGACATGGCACATGCCATGTCCCATGCACGTGGATGTCTGGCTGCAACATTGTCACACCATGACATGACCTATGCACGACATAGCAGACATCCACACTGTCTGCATATCCGTAGGGAATGTGACACCTTACACTAGTATGGTTGTATGTCACATGGGCCACCACAGGGCCGTGTGCACGATGTCCACCACACACAATTGTCAATGACCCAGACAGACAAGGCCATGGTCGATACCTACAGGCATGTTGCCACACAGTACATCCACAGTGGGTAGTCACCGCTGCACCCTGTACACACATAGTGGGCTCATCACTGTAGTGGACCCCCTGGACATCCGATGTAGTACACCAGTGACATGGAATGCCTCTCCACAGCTACTACAGGTGCCTCCAATGTCCACTATATACGTGCTGCTGAGCAGCTGAACTGACTTACAGACATGGCAATGTAATGCGTCCAGGTCACGCATCGCACAGAAACATAACTGTGTCCTGCTACTGTGCAGTGGCACAGTGCCCGCACTCCACACTGTACAGCTATGTACACAGCTCACACCAACCGCACCTGCACAGACATCCCTGTTACCCATACATTGTATCTGTAGACTGTACACATAACACTGCACCGTGACAGGCGCTTTGATGTGGTGCATGCGGTGGGACACCATCGTCACATGTCCACATGATACCGCACATGTTTGCGGTGTACATTACATAGTGTCGGCAGCCATGTGTACTGTCAACTCGCCTGTGGCCACACGGTGTATCACGGTGATGCATGCAAACTACCATGAATGTGTGTACTGCATGCCTACTAAAAGACACCTGCCTGTTGTACTGTTCCCACCAGGGCAGTGTGCATACTGCCACTATGAATGTCTGGTCTGCATTCACTGGTCTGTGTTGTGTGAATGCTGCATGCCACCTGCATTATCACATGCATGATGTGTGTGTGTGTGTGTGTGTGTGTGTGTGTGTGTGTGTGTGTGTGTGTGTGTGTGTGTCTGTATTGTAACCGATGGTATGTCTTTGTATTGACAGGTGCTGTAGGTGAGTTCCCTCCCGCGGTCAATCTGATGCTAGTGTCCCCACAGATACTAGTGGTGATGACCATGTGCATGAGGCACAGGCAGGGTCGTCACAGGCAGACACTGTGCCATTGGAGAACATCACACTTACGCCCCTTCAACCCCGCACACGGTTCAGATGCCGACACATACCCCAACACCGCTGCCCATAGATGACAGTCAGTCAGCGCCTGTTGGCACCGAGCAGGAATGTGTGGTGGCTGCAGAAGGTGTGGGTACACACGATGTTGCCAGTGTAATGACTGGTGCAGTGCCACGCAGGCATGTGGCAGGTGCTGCTCGTAGAGGGAGCACCGCTAGACATACACCTGCCGTACAGGGTGCAGCAGCTGGTATAACCAGACGCATGTTCCAGACTGTAATGGCGGCGCAGGCACGTGCCGAACGGCAGAACCAGGAAGGGCAGAGGCTGCAGAGGTCTGCAATCCATTCCTTGAATGACAACATCCAGGCATTGGCGAATGCCCAACAGCATCTTGCCGATGTTCTGGATAGGAGATTGGGTGACATGGCTGGGATCCTCGACCGAGGCATGGCCATCCTTGAGCGTGTGCTGTCCGTGCAGGAACACCAGGTAGGGGTGAGGCATAGGGCACGTGGGCGTGGGCCAGCAACACCACCTGGTGCAGGTCAGCATGTGCGTGCCACCTCCCATGCCCACCCACACAGTGCTGGTAGCAGCAGCAGTGCAGCTGCTACTACACCAACCACACCAGGACAGAGCAGGCCACGTGGACGTGGCCCTGGACGCCCGGCGGCACGATTCCAGCGGACATGTGACATCGGAGAGTGGACAGTCCGTACCTCCACCCGGTCGTGCCCGTGCGACCCCAGGCAGGCGCGGGTCACGTCGCCGCAGGCGGACACAGTGAGCCGTAACACCTGCACTGTACAGTCTGGGGCTGCCAAGCATACCCCGTGTAGGCATCACAGATGACTGAACTGTGTACACACAAACCCACACACAGCAAACACAACTGTAGGGCTCCACCACACCCACATGCAATCTACACAGTCATGCCCAGTCAATGCACAGGCCCTTACACACACACATGATGTCATCCATTGGTACAGCCCATGCCTGTGGCACACATATCACCCTGTGCATATGATGAAGTCTCTGCCGCTAACTGTGAGCTACACCATCACTGCACGGTTAAGCAAACATATTCTGATGCACAGGGTGGACAAGATAGTGAGAGGTGTATGTGATACCTGTGTCCGCATAGTACGTGATGTGTATGTTGTGGTGTGTGTGTATGGCTGGTGACAGGTGTGTATGTGATGTGGGTTGTGCACTGACATCATGCAGCAGACATACCATGCAGGACAGGTGCAGCATTCATTGATCTGTGTACACAGTATGTGTGGTGGTTACATGTGTAGCACCATGTTGGTTCAGTTAACCCGTATGACAATGATGGTGTACTTGCATGTGCCTACTGGGAGCACTGTAATTAGTTCCCCACGTAGTCGTGGGGTACCCACAGGCATGTCTGGCAACATCAGCATAGCACAGGTACCCGCAACCGGCATGGACCCCTACATAGGTACATAGGCGCACATGTACATAACAGGGTATGTGCCCTACGACATGTGTGGACCTAGCATGACTGTGTGTGGCTGCTAACACCCCTCAGGATGGGGGTGCCACATCCATCAGTCCCCAGTCCCTCGTCCAGCACTGACACACAGATGATGCCTGGCGCATAACTATATTCACACATCCACACGTCATTATTACTCCTGGACGAAGGCAGTCAGGGCCTTTCCTTCACATGGGCTGGCACTCCTCTCCGTGTTGTAGGGGGTCTCCGGCCGTTGACCCTGTTCCCCCAGCACGCCCCACTCATCTTTGTGGTGAGGTGTCTGACAGTCGCTTCTGTGCCCGTGTTTGCCTGGAGCCTAGGAGGTGGAATATGCCCATGTCACCCAGGTCAGACATGGCCGTGTATGCCAGGCACAGATCACCACAGAGCAGATGTGCTGGGAAGGTTTACAGCCGGAGTCCCCTTGGTCGTGCAGCTTGTGACACATGTCCTAGCACCGTCATCCCCGCCTTGTGGAACGTTTGCGGTCCTTCCGAGTGCTGCAGGCGTCAGGTTAGCTACAGGCCAGATGTGCCATTGTACGCAGTCATTGCTCTGGTGTGTGATGTGTACAGGGGTACAATGAACACCCCTGATGTGGATGCGATTCCATCCAGACCAGGAGGCCACAGTGGAATGTCTTCACACCCACATTGCCATTGTGTGTGTTGACAGAGGTTACCGACAGGTGTGGTAGCCATTTCCATGAACATGTCCACCATCTTGAATGGCTTACCACCTACATGTGACATTGGGCCGAACATGTCCTTCACACTGGGTAGGTCTGCACCTTCTCTGGCATGTAGTAGCAGGCCATGGCTCTGGCACCAGTTATACATGTCTATGACGCCCTAGGTGGATGTCCGTGTCACATGGGGTGTTGGGTATGGTGGCCGGTGTGTAGTCATCTGCATACCTTGTCTGCCACAATCCCCCTATGATTGCATGCACATTGGAAGTTCGAATGCCATATGGCAGGGGGCCCAGGACTGAGCCCTGTGGGCCTCCACTGGAGACCAGATATGAGTGTGACACGGCACCAGGAACACCAACCCTGTGTGGTGTGACCTCCAACCTTTCTGAGAAGCATCGGGTGACATATGTCCCCACATGTATGCTGGCGAGCATTTCCATGAGTCCCATGTGGAGTGTGCTCTGAACGCTCCCACCAGGTCATGGTACTGTGTGTAAACCCGCGTATCCCCATCAATGGCCTTGGTGACCACTCCAGACAGGACGAGCAGGTTCGGGAGGCAGGATCCGGCCTTGACTATGTTGTTGTGGGTATGTTACGGTATTGGCTGTACACCGCTGTCTGTATCCATGGACACCTGTATGGACCTCCCCACAGCTTTGCAGACAAGGCTTGTCAAGCTGATAGGGTGTGGCTGTCTACAGTCCATAAGAGCACTACCCTGGCATAGTGGGACCACAGATGCCATATGCCATCCATCGGGGACATAGCCCATAGTAAGGCTAACATGACACAGTGGCCGCATGTGTGGGCCGAGGGCCTCAATGAGGATGGGTAGCACACAGCCAGGGACACCATCGGTGCCCATTGGTGCTGTGTCAACCGCCATAGAGATATGGGATCACTCCAGGCCATATGAGATGTTTCGGAGGCTACACTCTGGTGGGATGGATATGTCCCCTCTTGGGGGGGTGGGTGGATGTGTGCATGGAACATGTCCGCTGGTTTGTTGACAATGTCTGTGGGTGCAGTGACCGTTGTACCATTCTGGACCATTTCCGACCATGTCTGTGCGCCCAACCATGTCCTTACCACAGTTAGGGAAGGCCCTATGGTTGTCTCATGTGCCCTCTGCAGTACCACTCCCACAAGCGGCCGTGGATGATTGTATGTGTGGCCGTATGGTGACGCCGGTATGAATGGGAGATGGTTTTCCTGGTACTGACATTGCTCTGTCATGTATCAGCTCCAACAGTTGATGTACAGCTTGTCAGTGGCTGGGGTCCACCACACCATGTGCCTACCTGTGGTGGACAAGGTCCTGATGTTATCATGTTCGCCTGGTGCAGACATGCATGGGGTGCTCAGAGAAGGCATTCGTAAGGCGGTTGGCAGTGTGGCCCGTGTTCAACACTGGCATGGAGGACTTGTAGGGTACCACACCGGTCGTATGATGTGTGTGGTTTGTTGTGGAGAGGTCATCACTTATGTTCCCCTTGCCAGTGTTGGGTGCAGGATGTGGATGACCAGTGGATCCACTATATGGTCTGGCATCACCATTGAGGGCTGTACATCCTGTGTGGGGCATATCCTCACCATGTGTGATGGGCAGAACTGTTAGACATCCCCCCTAGTGTGTATGGTGCATGGCTGTTTAACAGTGGCCAGGTGTGAGAACACCTGGCAGCGGGGGCCGAGGGTGTTGTGCCATGGGTAATGTTCCCAGTCTATGTATGGGTGGTTGATGTCACCCAATACGGTGCTGTTGTGAGAGCATGCACACTCACCAGTGTCCTCAGGACGTCTGTGCAGGTATCCTGTGTTTGGGAGGGTGGTCTGTAGCATGCAACAGACTGTAGGCCAGTCCTACCCATGGTTAATTGCACCTGGATATTCCCCGCTGCAACGGCCACGTCTGTGGCATGGCCGGGTTGCTGTTGTGTGGCTGGACACACACGACGGTCCATATTCTGCCACCCATGCCGTCGCACCATGTGTATGCATGTCTGCTCTGTGCCGAGTCTAAGTGTCTGAGCATGCCCAGTAGGCAGCTGTGTAGATAGACACACAGCACAGTGCACACCGCGCACGACTGCAGTTATACCCCGGGTGCATGCCTGTATCCCCTTCGCAACGGCCACGTCTGTGGCATGGCCAGGTTGCTGTTGTGTGGCTCGACACACACGACGGTCCATATTCTGCCACCCATGCCGTCGCACCATGTGTATGCATGTCTGCTCTGTGCCGAGTCTAAGTGTCTGAGCATGCCCAGTAGGCAGCTGTGTAGATAGACACACAGCACAGTGCATACCGCGCACGACTGCAGTTATACCCCGGGTGCATGCCTGTATCCCCTTCGCAACGGCCACGTCTGTGGCATGGCCAGGTTGCTGTTGTGTGGCTCGACACACACGACGGTCCATATTCTGCCACCCATGCCGTCGCACCATGTGTATGCATGTCTGCTCTGTGCCGAGTCTAAGTGTCTGAGCATGCCCAGTAGGCAGCTGTGTAGATAGACACACAGCACAGTGCATACCGCGCCCGACTGCAATTATACCCCGGGTGCATGCCTGTATCCCCTTTGCAACCGCTAGGTGTGGGAGGCATGGCCAGTACACCCGGCGGGGGTACACACGACAGTCGTCAACGATGTCTGCTACTATGCGTGTAGCCATGGCCAATGGCATCCTGCATAGATATGGTGACCATCCAGGTGACACATGTGTGGCTGTCATGCCACATTGGCTGCCTACATCCTGCACGCCGGATGCCCTCTCATAGGGTGAACTGTCATGCGGTGCATCCCGTATTCCTGTCGTGATGTACTGATCAGTAGTTACCTGGTATTCCCGACTGCAGCACTAACGTGTTACTGTACGGCGACCTTGGGATGGTAACAGGCTGCGTGACTGCGCACTCTGACTTAATTCCCGATCGGGCGCATTGCCTCTGCAGATGATACCACCCACCTAGGAGTATGCCTCCTGAAAACGCTGTGCTCAGTAAACCCGGTAGCGCATTCTGTAAATGCTTCATACTGTAGTGAGTTCATGTAGATAGGCGTAGGTTCGACTCCCGGCCCTTCCGTGTGTGTGTGTGTGTGTGTGTGTGTGTGTGTGTTTCCAGCTGCCTCTGCGGATAAACATGCTTTTATACGCTTCACAACACATACCTTGGCTATTGCCAGCTATTGTCTTGCGGGTGATGTCACCAGCCTAGAAGTATGCCTCTGACAGCGCAGTGCTCAGTAAACTCGGTAGCGCATTCTGTAAATGCTTCATACTGTAGTGAGTTCATGTAGATAGGCGTAGGTTCGACTCCCGGCCCTTCCGTGTGTGTGTGTGTGTGTGTGTGTGTGTGTGTGTGTGTGTGTGTGTTTCCAGCTGCCTCTGCGGATAAACATGCTTTTATACGCTTCGCAACACATACCTTGGCTATTGCCAGCTATTGTCTTGCGGGTGATGTCACCAGCCTAGAAGTATGCCTCTGACAGCGCAGTGCTCAGTAAACTCGGTAGCGTGTTCTGTAAATGCTTCATACTGTAGTGAGTTCATGTAGATAGGCGTAGGTTCGACTCCCGGCCCTTGCGTGTGTGTGTGTGTGTTTTCCAGCTGCCTCTGCGGATAAACATGCTTTTATACGCTTCGCAACACATACCTTGGCTATTGCCAGCTATTGTCTTGCGGGTGATGTCACCAGCCCAGAAGTATGCCTCTGACAGCGCAGTGCTCAGTAAACTCGGTAGCGCATTCTGTAAATGCTTCATACTGTAGTGAGTTCATGTAGATAGGCGTAGGTTCGACTCCCGGCCCTTGCGTGTGTGTGTGTGTGTGTGTGTGTGTTTCCAGCTGCCTCTGCGGATAAACATGCTTTTATACGCTTCGCAACACATACCTTGGCTATTGCCAGCTATTGTCTTGCGGGTGATGTCACCAGCCTAGAAGTATGCCTCTGACAGCGCAGTGCTCAGTAAACTCGGTAGCGCATTCTGTAAATGCTTCATACTGTAGTGAGTTCATGTAGATAGGCGTAGGTTCGACTCCAGGCCCTTGCGTGTGTGTGTGTGTGTGTTTCCAGCTGCCTCTGCGGATAAACATGCTTTTATACGCTCGCAACACATACCTTGGCTATTGCCAGCTATTGTCTTGGCGGGTGGTGTCACCAGCCAAGAAGTATGCCTCTGACAGCGCAGTGCGCAGTACACTCGGTAGCGCTCTGTAAATGCTTCATACTGTAGTGAGTTCATGTAGATAGGTGTAGGTTCGACTCGGCCCTTCCGTGTGTGTGTGTGTGTGTGTGTTTCCAGCTGCCTCTGCGGATAAACATGCTTTTATACGCTTCGCAACACATACCTTGGCTATTGCCAGCTATTGTCTTGCGGGTGATGTCACCAGCCTAGAAGTATGCCTCTGACAGCGCAGTGCTCAGTAAACTCGGTAGCACGCTCTGTAAATGCTTCATACTGTAGTGAGTTCATGTAGATAGGCGTAGGTTCGACTCCCAGCCCTTGCGTGTGTGTGTGTGTGTGTTTCCAGCTGCCTCTGCGGATAAACATGCTTTTATACGCTTCGCAACACATACCTTGGCTATTGCCAGCTATTGTCTTGCGGGTGATGTCACCAGCCTAGAAGTATGCCTCTGACAGCGCAGTGCTCAGTAAACTCGGTAGCGCGTTCTGTAAATGCTTCATACTGTAGTGAGTTCATGTAGATAGGCATAGGTTCGACTCCCGGCCCTTGCGTGTGTGTGTGTGTGTGTGTGTGTGTTTCCAGCTGCCTCTGCGGATAAACATGCTTTTATACGCTTCGCAACACATACCTTGGCTATTGCCAGCTATTGTCTTGCGGGTGATGTCACCAGCCTAGAAGTATGCCTCTGACAGCGCAGTGCTCAGTAAACTCGGTAGCGCGTTCTGTAAATGCTTCATACTGTAGTGAGTTCATGTAGATAGGCATAGGTTCGACTCCCGGCCCTTGCATGTGTGTGTGTGTGTGTGTGTGTTTCCAGCCGCCTCTGCGGATAAACATGCTTTTATACGCCGCAACACATACCTTGGCTATTGCCAGCTATTGTCTTGCGGGTGATGTCACCACCCAGAAGTATGCCTCTGACAGCGCAGTGCTCAGTAAACTCGGTAGCGCGTTCTGTAAATGCTTCATACTGTAGTGAGTTCATGTAGATAGGCGAGGTTCAACTCCGGCCCTTCCGTGTGTGTGTGTGTGTGTGTGTGTTCCCAGCTGCCTCTGCGAATGAACATGCTTTTAGACGCTTCGCAACACATACCTTGCCTACCAGCGGCCATTCCTGTACGGTTGTTGCCACCCACCTGTACATGTGCCTCTGCTGGTGGTGTGCTCGGTGGTCCACGTAGCGCATACCATACCTGTGTTGTACGTTTGTGCGGTTGGGTATGTGGGGGTGTGGTCAATCACCATGCGTGCCACATGTGTGTGTGTGTCCAAGCTCCCAGCTGCATGGGTTCATACGGTATGGCTTTGAGGTTTACGCGGAACACCCATATCCTGGCGCCATCCTTGTGTTTGTGGATGGCGGGACGCAGCTCGTGTACTGCTTGTGTGCTTGTTCTGGTCGGCGACCTCCGTAGCGTGTTCACCACGTGCACTCTACTATGGTGTGGTGGGGTGCTGCTGTGTACATTACACTCACGGGCCTGCCGGATGTGTCCGTCTGTATCTCTTTCTTTGTATATCTATGTACCTATGTTGTGGCCTTACCGCTGCTCTACCATGGACAGCTGTCTTCCCCATGTATCGCATATTTGCACGGCTGACACATATAACTGTGGTACGTTGCATATCCACACATTGTCCATGCACCGTCCGTATTCCAGAACACCTCATAGACATCTGCTGGATTACATGGCAGACAGCTATCCTTGCTGTCCTGACACTTTACCCATACACGACATACACCTTGTGTGTACTTGCCTATTTATGGTGTGTGTATGTCTAAGTGTGCTGTATGCATGGCCGTGTGTGTCCCGCCATAGCCATGTGTGCAGCTGTCGCCACTATGGGTATCCTTGTGGACCGCTGTTACATGTGCACGTCTGCACATACCTGCAGACTGTACTACCCCTCCGACGGCAGCGGCCTTAGATCGGCCGGTGCCCTAGGCTGTGGGGCTACATGGCGCACGCCACCACAACACATGGTGCACCCATCTTGGTATACCTACGTGACACGCCTACTAGACAGGTGGCCGTACTAGAGCGGCGGCCTGGGCAGCCGCAGGATTGGCGTATGCCTACGGCCGGCTATGGGCACATCACAAGGCATACGTCTACAGTCGGTGTTTTACGACGTCTAGATTATAACACCACAGGAGGGACCTCCTCAGCTATGCTGAAGAATGCGTATGTAGATAGATTAGTAGGTGGAGGGTTGGCCACACACCAGGGCTGACCGATAGATAACTGTTGAGGCATCATTTGAGAAGCAGGTGGAGCAAACACCCGTAACGGGAATGTAGTGTAGATACAGATGTAGGGTTAACATACATTTGTCCACTCTGTCAGTTCTGTACCGTTGTATTACAGTGATATGCTATGCATATCTTCCATATACATTGTTAGGTCTTTGATTGTTGAGGAGTCTGCATAGTACAATATCATGTAATACGTGTGTTCATAGGATGCTTTCTGAGATGTTGACATACGTGTGTGTCGTTAGCAGTGTGTCTGTGCTTTCTATGCTGTGGCTACATGTTCATTGTTCGCATAGAAAGTGACAAATGGAAGTGTAAGGGTGGATACTTAAAGCCTGGATGCTTCCATGTTATGTAAGTCTCACGGGGCCTACGGGTGATAGCGCATACATGTCTATGAAGAACCTTTGGATACCATATGTGACCTGTCGTGCACGAAATGTTTACGTTGACTGTTCCATCTACCTATGTGTGACATGGTTTGTGGCCATAGGGTGCCAGCGAGTCTTTATTGTTGATTAGGTGTTTTCCATGGTCAATTGACATCAATCCTATTAATTCACTGAAGGATGTCTTTCATTGGTGGGAACGCCATAGTTCGTCCATCGTATGTCTTTCCCAGCTGACGTTGATATTGTGCCATTGGTATGGTTCCACAGGTCACCCATCTGTTCCGCTGTATGGAAGCATGTGATCCCCATTTATGTGCTGGCAGATTGAGTGCTGTATACTCCGGTATCTGCCCAGCGGTCTGGCTTTGTATGGGGAGTGTTTACTGTAGTCCCTATCTGTATTTCCTGGGTTATGCCTTGTAACAGCTGTGGGATTCCCCCAGGTTTGCAGCTATGGGTGCCATCTTGGCCGTACGTTTGTCCATCTATGGGAACTGCCTACTGGACACTAGTATAGGGCTGTACACATTACACAGCTGCATTCTGCATTTTCCGGTGGATGATTGGCATTATTAGTGCGGAGTAATGCATATGCCATGCCCACGTCCCTCACACGGGGCGGGACAACAAATCATCTGCCAATCCACACCGAGACCCATTTTTGCATACCCACGATCCCATGTCTGCAACCCTCGACAGTAC
>NC_056732.1:1657383223-1657440119 GCF_019279795.1 Protopterus annectens
TCCCCCTTTTTAAAGGTTACAGGGTTTTTTGTTAGGCTAAAAATGGTTATCCTTAGTTGAGGAAGCTAATTTGGTTTCATAGTTTGCTTTGGAGGACTTCCCAAGATGTTTTATTTCCTTTTTGAGCTGAGGAGGGAGTGTTTCCAGTTTAGAGCTCACTCCCTCTTACTCCTAGACAGCAATTTTATCCACTTATTGCAAAGCCCGTGAACGGCAGTTGTCCACCAGGCAGGTTTTCCTTCCCTTTGGAGTGGGAGCTTGTTTTGATCCTACTGTGGCACAGCTGACTCAATGAAGTTATACAGGTGTTTATATAAAGCATTGATGTAGAACTTGGCATAGTTGCCAGTCCCATCTGAGGGGGAGGTGCAGTGAAGTTATTTATACCATCCCATAGGAGGTTATAATCTGCTTTGGAGACGTTTTTTAGTTTAGTTGCCTTTGGGGGGGGGGTCAGGTGTGATAGTTACTTTGAATGAGAGTGATTTGTGGTCAGATTTCACCAGAGAAGACCTCACAGTGGGGGTGGTACAGTGGTCCCCCATATTGGTAAGCACCAGATCCAGGATGTTGGCACCCCTAGGGGGTGTCAGCCAGCTGGTCCAGGACATTGGAGTTAACAAAGTCAGGGAACCATTGGGCAAGTCAGTTTGAGCATGAGTAATTTACCCAGTCAATAGATGGGTAGTTAGTCATAAAACCATGATGTCTGGATGTATCTTGAAAGACTCAAGTAGATCCAAATAGGCAGATTGAGCCATTCTGATTCATGGCAGAGGAGGTCCTGTAGCTGGCAATGACTTGAACAGGTGTCCTACCAATAGTTAATTGCACTTGAAGTATCTCCAGAGAATCATACTTTTTGACCAATCTGCAGGTGTATTTATCTTTAATGAATATTGATACACCACCTCCTTTAGTTTCTTAATTTATTTTATTTTTATTTTTATTTTTGTTAACTGATGGTCCAATCTGACAAGCGTCCATTTTCATGGAGACCAGAGGAGAAAAGCTCCAGTTACATCAAAACAGCACATTATAGCAGCAATACTAATATTATACAAAGTGTAGAAAAAAGCATCTGTTCTACTAGTAGTATCTAGTGAGAAATGAAATAAACAGTACAGACAATTCAAATCAGCAAATATTTACACATGTATATGCCTTCAGTTTGTGGTGTGAATGTGTGGAAGGAGGTGTAACCCAGAATGGCTGGAGTGCTCTCCACAGCCTTGAACCAGATCTCTGTGACTGCACAAACGTCTTCATCTTTTAAGGTGAGGACTGCTTACAGTGAGTGCAATTAAGACTCCTAGTGTTTAGCAGCATAACCTTGAGGGTGTTTTTAGATGAAATTTTTATGTCAGGAATTTTGTCCTTGAAAGACTGCAGTAGTGCAGCAGTAGCATGGTTGCCTCACAGCAAGGGGTTCTCCAGTTCAATTCTCAGCTGGAGTGCCTTCTGTGTGGAGTCTGCATGCCCTCCCTGCATTCATGTGGGTTTCCTCTTGGTGCTCCAGTTTCTACCATGTTACAAAGACATGCATCTAGAGCATTTCTCTCCAGGCCTCCTCTGAAAAACTGGCTTTTTTCCAAGTCAGACTTTCCCAGTTAACAAATACTAAATAAATAAATAAAATAAAAAGGCACTGTGGGGTGACAAGAGCTTTAGCCAGTAGCCAAAACCCCAGGGGTGACAGATGAAGTCCATCTCAGGCAAAGCATTGAGGTCTGTCAGTCATGTCATCCCAGGCTGACAGATACTGGATCCCCTTAGAATGACACCAGAAATTAAGCCAGTTATTGAAGTCAATCATTTTTTGTTTGTAATGAGGCATCATCCTAAGTGATGGGTAAATGCTGCTTAAGGCTAGGGACATACCTGCCTGAGACACATAATCCTAGAGCTCCAGCATGTCTCTCTTCATATAGTCCAGAGAGGTACATCTCAAGTCATTCTCACCAACATATACTATGATGGAGTCATAACAGTTCCTGTTGTTGAGTGACTTTGAGTGTATGTGTGATAAGTGGTGTATCCTGGCACCTGACACACAGCCGACTGTGACATTTTCCTTTATCCAGCCTTGTGAGAGGGACATCTGTGTGTCTCAGGATGGAATCAATGCGATGACTAATATGTTTGATTTTGTGTTTTACCTATGGTTTGACTCCAGGAGGACACTGGTGCATGAGCTATTATGTGTAATGTGTTCTGCAGAGGAAGCATTATATGTAGCGCGGCTTGTATTTGTGCTTGGGAGGTCTTTAGTGTCTGTAAGCATCTTTCTGGTGAGGGCCTCCACATATGTGGTAGGTATGTGTGGATGTGTGTTTTGCAGAGAGAGGTGAGGTGTGCATGCTAACAACCCGCTCATTGTCATATGTACTAACTGGTGTGTGACAGCATTGATTCAAGATTCTTAATATAGTTGTATCTCTCACATGTTGAGGCTTTTCTGTGAGGACTAGGAGTAGAAGGCTGTTGGTGAACATGAGGCAGTTGCTACACTACCTCAGAATGTCCATGTCAACCACGCTTCGCTGGGGAAACTATGGAAGTTGTCTGTTGCAGTAAAGTGATCATCAACAGTATGAGATACCTTACACTGTCTCAAGATACCCATCTCCACTGGCCACAGAGAAGTTGTGGGAAAGTGCTGGCTCTGGGGTCAGGGGTAACTGTGTAAGTGCCTGGAGTTCATTTTTAGAATAATGCTTGGGTGGACTTGCTATCAGAGTATTAAATTTTAGTACAAAGCAACTAGTTTGGAAACTGCCTTCTGTGACCAGCAAGAATCAGTAAACCACTATAGCAAATCACATTCACTAATTTCTATAACCAGTGCAAACAGTATCAGTAATTTCAGTATTAAGCTATTTTATTAAACTTAGGTCTTTTTTGTCTGTTGAGTTGTTTTATAAGTACATACGCATATTTTGCAAAATGGCCAATAAACATGGAGAGGGAGGGCTTATGTTGTCAGTTATCATAAGGAGGGCAACAACAGATACACTGGATTTAAGAACACAACTACAACAGGGTTGGTAGGGAGGGAGTAGTACTAGACCCTGAACTACTCTGACATACACTCCAAGTACATAAGAATGAAACTAGGGTTTAATACCAACAGTCGTAGACCACTTAAACACAAAATGGTGCAGGTATGTACTGGAATTACTAACACAGGCTTAGAGACCTTAACTAAAGCAAATATAGACTGTTAAAATGAATTTAAATTCAGATCAAGGAAGGGAAATACTTATATTTCTTTGTTTAGTAGAACCTTTACACTGTAATAAAAAGGTATAATTCTTTTAGCTTTTCTGATTAACTTAATACTCACTATGCCATGGTTTATTTTTTATTTCATCCAAGCCCCACATATGTACAGTTTCCCCATTTGTATACTAATTAGTTTGTTTCTCCTGGCCTGGGTTTGCCATTTCCCTACAGAATTTCAAATAGCTTTTTATGAATTCCATTTGAGTAGATGAGAGTAACAGAAAGTTCACCCTAGGATCATTCCAGCTGCCTCATTGGAAAGGGGTTCTGTGAGCTAACATCGAAAGGGCATACCTGGGCACATTTTGGGCTAGGCTTGTAGTTGCCCCTGCCATTAGCCTAGTGCACACTCTATGAACTCGTCATCTTCCTGGCCTAGGAGTAGTCAGTAAACACAGAGTAAGATAATTATATTTTCACATCCTATATGTAGTTGCTGTAATTCCCCAGTATAACGGGTTACAATTTCAGTTACAAACATTTTATATATTTCAGATTAAAAGTTTCATGTTCAACGCATCTTTTATGCCACTGAGAAATGCATATATTGCAGATTAAAGCACATAAGCATGCTGAAGGTTTTACAGTGTACATTTAATTAACAAATCTGCTGCATTCTGAGACAGAAAAACAGTAGCATATTTATTATCAGACATGGAGAGATTCTACATAAAGTGCTCCATACCACCTTACAAGAGGGAAACATTAAGTAGTGAGAGGGGCTTGTCATCTTGATCAACATTGTAGAATTTCTTGTTTTCTGAAGTTAGAGGAGTCTCTGGAATAGTTGATCTCTGTAGGTTCAGCCTGCTACCTTT
This sequence comes from Protopterus annectens, assembly GCF_019279795.1. Taxonomy (NCBI): domain Eukaryota; kingdom Metazoa; phylum Chordata; order Ceratodontiformes; family Protopteridae; genus Protopterus; species Protopterus annectens. The sequence continues at coordinate 1,657,387,327 of NC_056732.1, forward strand.
TGGTTCAAAAGAATTTAAGCATGCTTCTGTTAGGTTTAATTTCTTCAAGCATTTTTGGATTTCTAATACCTCATGAAGGAAGTGACCCCATTTCCCTGAGTCAAGGTATGATTAAAGTAAAAAGAAATTAGTATTGTTTCAATCTTTGATGTTAGCCAGAATTGCTCTCTCTGCAGCAATGCAATGTGCTCAGAATTGACTTCTTCTGCAGTTCATATGGAGTTACATGCAATTCTAACATGTCTAAATATGGCAGTAAATTATTTTTTATGAGATCCATTGCACCTACAACTATTGAACTGTCTGTGTGTCCTCCCATTCACATTGCCTACATATTCGCTTGCAAATCCTGGTATTTTATGACTGTCTCTCTCTGTACATAAGACACTGTAATCACTGGGTGAAGCAATTTCAATGATCATTGCTACCTTTGTCTTCTTTTCAAGGACTATGGTTTTCTCACATTTATTTTGAACTGTTGGTAATGGGTGATCCATAATGACATAAACTTTTATTGTTTTCTATAATGCTTTGTGGCTCACGCTTCCAGTGCTTCTAGCTACTTCCATATTATAATGTTTGCACAATCCCTAATGCAAGAGTCTTTTCAGCATATTGGTGGCCTTCTGCCTTTAGAGTATCATACTCCAGCAACAAGATGTGTGATTGTTTCTATTCTGTTTTACAAAACTTGCATTTGTCTGTTTCTCTGACATGTTCAGTGGACATTGTAAACCAGCATGTATGTAGTCAACTGTCCTGGGATGCCATTTTGGCTCTTGGTTTAAAATCACCCCTTATTAACCATTCCTGATTTGTCACCCCTTCTTAACCATTCCTGGATTTGATCCTGATCGACATGAGGTTGTGCCAGTAGTTTTCTATAATTTTGCAGCCATATTTATACACATTTTCCACATTTTTGCTTTCATCTGATCCTTCCCCCTCATAATTCTCCTTTTGTTTTTGGCAATTCAGTTGCTGCCTGATTTCTTATCTCGTTTCTGGTTTGATTTTATTCCTGCTTGACACTGATAGGCTTATGCTAACACTGGATAGGCTTATGCTAAACAAAGAAGGGAAGTCATCTTAGAGTTGTCTTGTTTTAAAACTTTCACTATGTCTGGGTTCCTAGAGGTCAGCAGACATGCATGCAGTCCTACGACCAGATTCATACATGTGATCAATTTTGAGGAGGCCTGTACCTTCAGAATGGGGCATATATAATCTGGTATACACTAATTTTATAAATTATTTGTTAGGCATGAAACATTTTTCTTCTTAACCTATCCAACTGATCCAGTACCTTTTGGGGTCAGTTCATCACCCCAAAACTGTAAGTTAGGAAGAGGAAGAGTAAACTGGTTTAAAGCTTGAACTTTGTTCCTCACTGTCAGGGCTGTTTTCAGTATTAATTTTAGTCTTCCAAAATATTCCTACAAGTTTTTATTCACGTGTGTTAGTGTTTTATTGTTGATCCTTAACAATTTGCAAAAATTTAAACATTCCCTCCTACTCAAATTCCTTTATATCACATTTCTCCCATCCCAAACAGATATTTTCTTGGTGTTGCAGTTTTCCTGCTTTTTAACGGTTGCTTCTGCACATTTATCAAGACCCAATGACATTCTTGTATCATCTGGGAAAGTTTTGACTACTTGCAGTTATGCTTTCAGCCCCTTTCATCTGATGAACTGTACAGTTTTTAAATCATCCACAAAAGAAGATGAGAAGTCTTTATACTTGTTGTTTCTTAAATAAATCATAACCATGACCTAATCTGTTAAGTAGACAGCTTAATGGGTTAACGGCAGAACAAAAAGATCATGGTAGCAGAGTCACCCCTGAAATAACCCCTTTGAATTTTTATCCCTGATAGTAATTTGTCCTTTATCATGGCTTAATTACAAAGTGGTTTTAATTGTTTCATGGTCACTGTAATGTAATCGAACAGTGGTGTACCTTATACATTTGTAAACACTCCTTTATCCATGAATATGGATGCTATCAAATGCTTTTTGTAGTTTATACCATACTTAGATTCTCTTCCTTTTTACAATTCTCCATTCTGATTTTATTTAACAGCAAAATGATCCTTTGTTCCATATGACTTATTTTGTTACCCTTGTGTTCTATTGAAATGACTGAGTTTTCTTCTAAATGACTATAAACTCTGGCAGAATCAATTCCAGAATTTTTAGTTTATATGTCGCCAGAAGGCAAGTTGTTGGCCTGTAGTTTATAGGATACCTTGCAGGCTCACTTTAAGTAGGGACTGCCATTTTTCCTGTTAAAGTTGGAGTCTGTTCAGAGTACACATATAATAGTTCTTACTTATGGCTAAATCTTCATGTAAAGCTGTTAATACTTTAGCCATAAGCTAGGTATCGCACTCAGGCCTGGGGTTTTCCAATTAGGAGCTTTTCTTAATTTTGTTTCCATTTCTTTGGCTGCTACTTCATCCCATTTCATATCTGTACATTTGAACTTCTAACTATTTCTTCTACTTCTTTTTACTTCTTGTATCCATTCACCATCTTTATTATGTTCCACGGTGTCTTCACAGATATTTCTCCAAAATGCGTCTATTTATTGTTTTTTGATGGTGTTTCTTTTACTTTGTTTCCCAGTTCTCTATAAAACTTTTTGGATCATCAATGAATTGTTTATTTTTTTTTTGCCCAAGATCATTCAATGTAGAAGCTGTCAATCATTTTTTGTTTGTAATGAGGCATCATCCTAAGTGATGGGTAAATGCTGCTTAAGGCTAGGGACATACCTGCCTGAGACACATAATCCTAGAGCTCCAGCATGTCTCTCTTCATATAGTCCAGAGAGGTACATCTCAAGTCATTCTCACCAACATATACTATGATGGAGTCATAACAGTTCCTGTTGTTGAGTGACTTGAGTGCATGTGTGATATGGTGTATCCTGGCACCTGACACACAGCTGACTGTGACATTTTCCTTATCCAGCCTTGTGAGAGGGACATCTGTGTGTCTCATGATGGAATCACGTATGACTAATATGTTTGATTTTGTGTTTTACCTTAAGGGTTTGACTGGTGAGACACTGGTGCATGAGCTATTATGTGTAATGTGTTCTGCAGAGGAAGCATTATATGTAGCGTGCTTGTATTTGTGTTTGGGAGGTCTTTAGTGTTCAGGCATCTTTCTGGTGAGGGCCTCCACATATGTAGGTATGTGTGATGTGTGTTTGGGTAGAGTAGGAGGTGAGGTGTGCATGCTAACAACCCGTTCATTGTCATATGTACTAACTGGTGTGTGACAGCATGGATTCAAGATTCTTAATATAGTTGTATCTCTCACATGTTGAGGTTGTGAGGACTAGGAGTAGAAGGCTGTTGGTGAACATGAGGCAGTTGCTACACTACCTCAGAATGTCCATGTCAACCACGCTGGCTGGGGAAACTATGGGAAGTTGTCTGTTGCAGTAAAAGTGATCATCAACAGTATGAGACAATTCTTACACTGTCTCAAGATACCCATCTCCATCAAGCTGGCTAGAGAAGTTGTGGGAAAGTGCTGGCTCTGGGGTCAGGGGTAACTGTAAGTGCCTGGAGTTCATTTTTAGAATAATGCTTGGGTGGACTTGCTACTGAGTATTTAAATTTTAGTACAAAGCAACTAGTTTGGAAACTGCCTTCTGTGACCAGCAAGAATCAGTAAACTAATTATAGCAAATCACATTCACTAATTTCATAACCAGTGCAAACAGTATCAGTACTCTCAGTATTAAGCTATTTTATTAAACTTAGGTCTTTTTGTCTGTTGAGTTGTTTTATAAGTACATACGTACATTTTGCAAATGGCCAATAAACATGGAGAGGGAGTGGCTTATGTTGTCAGTTATCATAAGGGGAGGGCAACAACAGATACACTGGATTTAAGAACACAACTACAACAGGGTTGGTAGGAGGGAGTAGTAATTAGACCCTGAACTAGCCTGACATACACTCAGTACATAAGAATGAAACTAGGGTTTAATACCAACAGTCAGACCACTTAAACACAAAATGCAGTGCAGGTATGTACTGGAATTACTAACACAGGCTTAGAGACCTTAACTAAAGCAAATATAGACTGTTAAAATGAATTTAAATTCAGATCAAGGAAGGGAAATACTTATATTTCTTTGTTTAGTAGAACCTTTACACTGTAATAAAAAGGTAGCACTCCTTTTTAGCTTTTCTGATTAACTTACTCACTATGCTGTATGGTTTATTTTTATTTCATCCAAGCCCCACATATGTACAGTTTCCCATTTGTATACTAATTAGTTTGTTTCTCCTGGCCTGGGTTTGCTATTTCCTTACAGAATTTCAAATAGCTTTTTATGAATCGACGAGTAGATGAGTAACAGAAAGTTCACCCCAGGGATCATTCCAGTTGCCCTATTGGAAAGGGGTTCTGTGAGCTAACATCGAGTGGCATGCTGCCTGGGCAATATTTTTGGGCTAGGCTTGTAAAGGCTCCAAGGCCATTAGCCTAGTGCACACCTATGAACTCGTCATCTTCCTGGCCTAGGAGTAGTCAGTAAACACAGAGTAAGATAATTATATTTTCACATCCTATATGTAGTTGCTGTAATTCCCCAGTATAACGAAGTTACAATTTCAGTTACAAACATTTTATATATTTCGTATTAAAAGTTTACAAGTTCACCCATCTTTTTATGCCACTGAGAAATGCATATATTGCAGATTAAAGCACATAGTTTACATGCTGAAGGTTTTACAAAGTGTACATTTAATTAACAAATCTGCTGCATTCTGAGACAGAAAACAGTAGCATATTTATTATCAGACATGGAGAGATCTACATAAAGTGCTCCATACCACGCCCATAAGAGGGACACATTAAGTAGTGAGAGGGGCTTGTCATCTTGGATCAACATTGTAGAATTTCTTGTTTTCTGAAGTTAGAGGAGTCTCTGGAATAGCTGACTTCAGGTTCAGCCTGCTACCTTTTTGGTTCAAAGAATTTAAGCATGCTTCTGTTAGGTTTAATTTCTTCAAGTATTTTGGATTTCTAATACCATGAAGGAAGTGGACCCCATTTCCTGAGTCAAGGTATGATTAAAGTAAAAGAAATTAGTATTGTTTCAATCTTTGATGTTAGCCAGAATTGCTCTCTGCAGCAATGCAATGTGCTCAGAATTGACTTCTTCTGCAGTTCATATGGAGTTACATGTACTCCTAACATGTCTAAATATGGCAGTAAATTATTTTTTTATGAGATCCATTGCACCTACAACTATTGGAACTGTCTGTGTGTCCTCCGTCCACATTGCCCACATATCTGCTTGCAAATCCTGGTATTTTATGACTGTCTCTCTCTGTACATAAGACACTGTAATCACTGGGTGAAGCAATTTCAATGATCATTGCTACCTTTGTCTTCTTTTCAAGGACTATGGTTTTCTCACATTTATTTTTGAACTGTTGGTAATGGGTGATCCATACGATATAAACTTTATTGTTTTCTATAATGCTTTGTGGCTCACGTTTCCAGTGCTTCTTAGCTACTTCCATATTATAATGTTTGCACAATCCCTAATGCAAGAGTCTTTCAGTATACAGGCCTTCTGCCTTTAGAGTATCATACCCAGCAACAAGATGTGTGATTGTTTCCTATTCTGTTTTACAAAACTTGCATTTGTCTGTTTCTCTGACATGTTCAGTGGACATTGTAAACCAGCATGTATGTAGTCAACTGTCCTGGGATGCCATTTTGGCTCTTGGTTTAAAATCACCCCTTATTAACCATTCCTGGATTTGTCACCCCTTCTTAACCATTCCTGGATTTGATCCTGATCGACATGAGGTTGTGCCAGTAGTTTTCTATACTTGCAGCTATATTTATACATTTTCCACATTTTTTGCTTTCTCATCTGATCCTTCCCCTCATAATTCTCCTTTTGTTTTTTGGCAAATTCAGTTGCTGCCTGATTTTTATCTGCTTCTGGTTTGATTTCCATTCCTGCTTGACACTGATAGGCTTATGCTAAACACTGATAGGCTTATGCTAAACAAAGAAGGGAAGTCATCTTAGAGTTGTTCTCGTGTTTTAAAACTTTCACTATGTCTGGGTCTTGTGAGGTCAGCAGACATGTATGCAGTCCTACGACTACAGATCTATACATGTGATCAATTTCGAGGAGGCCTGTACCTCCTTCAGAATGGGGAGTATATAATCTTGGTATACACTAATTTTATAAATTGTTTGTTAAGCATGAAACATTTTTCTTCTTAACCTGTCCATCTGATCCAGTACCTTTTGGGGTCAGTTCAGCACCCCAAAACTGTAAATTAGACGAGGAAGAGTAACTGGTTTATCGCTTGAACTTTGTTCCTCGATGTCAGGGCTGTTTTCAGTATTAATTTTAGTCTTCCAAAATATTCCTTGCTAAGTTTTATTCACGTGTGTTAGTGTTTTATTGTTGATCCTTCATCAATTTGCAAAAATGTAAACATTCCCTCCTACTCAAATTCCTTTATATCACATTCCCATCCCAGACTGATATTTTCTTGGTGCTGCAGTTTTCCTGCTTTAACGGTTGCTTCTGCACATTTATCAAGACCCAATGACATTCTTGTATCATCTGGGAAAGTTTTGACTACTTGCAGTTATGCTTTCAGCCCTTCATCTGATGAACTGTACAGTTTTAAATCATCCACAAAAAGAAGATGAGAAGTCTTTATACTTTGTTGTTTTCTGGGGCCAAATCATAACCATGACCTAATCTGTTAAGTAGACAGCTTAATGGGTTAACGGCAGAACAAAAGATCAGTGGTAGCAGAGTCACCCTGAAATAACCCCCTTTGAATTTTTATCCCTGGGATAGTAATTTGTCCTTTATCATGGCTTAATTACAAAGTGGTTTCCACTGTTTCATGGTCACTGTAATGTAATCGATCAGTGTAGGGTGTACCTTATACATTTGTAAACACTCCTTTATCCATGAATATGGGATGCTATCAAATGCTTTTTTGTAGTTTATACCATACTTAGATTCTTCCTCTTTTTTACAATTCTCCATTCTGATTTTATTTAACAGCAAATGATCCTTTGTTCCATATGACTTTATTTTGTTACCCTTGTGTTCTATTGAAATGACTGAGTTTTCTTCTAAATGACTATAAACTCTGGCAGCATCAATTCCAATTTTTAGTTTATATGTCGTCAGAAGGCAAGTTGTTGGCCTGTAGTTTATAGGATACCTTGCAGGCTCACTCTTAAGTAGGACTGTCATTTTTCCTGTTAAAGGTTGGAGTCTGTTCAGAGTACACATATAAATAGTTCTTACTTATGGCTAAATCTTCATGTAAAGCTGTTAATACTTTTAGCCATAAGTTAGGTACTGCACCTAGGCCTGGGGTTTTCCATTTAGGAGCTTTTCTTAATTTTGTTTCCATTTCTTTGGCTGTTTCATCCCATTTCATATCTGTACATTTGAACTTCTATTTCTTCTACTTTTTTTTACTTCTATCCATTCACCATCTTTATTATGGTCCACAGTGTCTTCACAGATATTTCTCCAAAATGTGTCTACTTATTGTTTTTGGTTGTGTTTCTATTTCTTTTGCTTTGTTTCCCAGTTCTCTATAAAACTTTTTGGATCATCAATGAATTGCTTATTTTGTACTTTTCCTTTATATTTATCTGCATATCTTCTAGTTTTTTCTACCTGTGTCGTTATCTTTAGTTTATTATTTGCAATAGTGTACGATAGATCCTGGTTTGTTCTGATAATGCGCATTGCTTTTAACATGTCTATCTTTCATGTATTTTTGTTGATCTATTTCCTCTTTTATACTCTTCATACAGTGACACTTTTTGTCTTAATTGCTTTATAGTTTTCTCTGTTCAGTACTTCCATGATGACATTTGATTTCTCCACTTCCTTTCCCCTACTGCCCTGTGTTTATGTGTTAAGACTTTATGTGTTATTAGTTTAGCTGCGCAGTAATGCACCCTATTTACTTCTGTTATGTTACATGAATCTCTTTGAACAGGCTTAATTACTGTGTTTGTTTTATCAACCTTCTAACATTTGTCTTACTGACTTTCTGTAATCTATTCCTTTCATTGATCTTACTATGTCTGTCCATCTCTGTTAAATCATGCAACTCTTCCCTTAGATCATTTTCTTCTAAAATAAGGCCACATTCATTGTTCTGTATTTCCTGCGGGCATTCTACAGAAAGTTCCAGAACATCTTCCTGTATCATATTCTCTTCAGCTTCATCTTGTGCCATCTATTGCTGTTTCATATGGGAACTCACTGGCTTATCACCCCACAACACTGACCGCATCAGAGTTGCCACAGTTTCCTGTTCCTTCCCTTGGTATGTGGCTCCAACTGAAATTTTGTATTTATTTCCTACTGAAGGCTCAGAAGTATCTTCATATGGCAACTGATCAGATGATTCCAGGTCTGCTGGTTTCTCCTTAATTTGGAGACTCTGTTGTTATATCATGCTATGATGTTATCAGAGTTAGGTTTTCTACAGTAAATCCTTCACTTCGCAGGTAATCCATAATTTCAATTTATGTTTCTTTAGCTAATCCATTACTAATCTTAGTTTCTACGTTACCCTTTTGTTTTCTTATTTTTGTATTGTAAAAAAAATCCATATCTGGATGCCTTTGCGCATATTTCTCTTCAAATATCTTAGGTGCTGCTTTTTTGCATTGATTAGTTTTGCTTTCTCTTTTGTATAACTGTTGCACCATATTAAATCTCGTTTTCTTTCCCATGTCCATATTTCTTCTTCAGATGTCTCCATCTCCTCCTGTTTCTCCTTACTTTGGGGACCCATTGTTCCATCATGCTGCATGCATAATCACCAGAGGTGAAAACATATTTGACCTGGTCATCACCAACATGGGTGACAGGTGTTCCACACTGGAGGTCAACCCATCACTGGTTAGATCAGACCATGAACTCATCACTCTGGATGTCCACACCCCACCACCACCCCCAACTAAGGAAACCACAGTAAAACAAACTTCACCTTACTTAAGAAAGAGGTGGTACGTTTCACAGCCCCCCACGCTAAAGGATAATGTTGCCTAGGATGCAGAAACCTTTACAAATGCACTCAATGAGCACCTACAAGGATGCATGGACTGTGCCATCCCTAGCAAAACCAAGACTCACTCTTCTAAGAGAAGGCAACCAGTTTGGTGGATGCCTGCAATAAACAGGCTATACAATAGAAGGAGGAAACTAGTTCAGAAAAAAAAACAAATCCCAAGAAGGAAAGATATCCCTGATCAGTATCAGTAAGAAACTGAGGTCCCTCATGAAATCATCCAAGGCTAACTTTGAAAGACAAAATAGCCAAGGATTTAAAAGATACCCACAAAGCCTTCTTTAACTATGTTAAGAATCTAGGTAGCAACTCGCAGATATGCACTGAACTAGTGCAAAATAGCACAAAATATACTGAACCTTCTGATATTGCCAACATCCTGGCAGATAGATTCAGTGCAAACTTCACCCCCTCTCACCTCCAAAAGGGCCCACAAAAATACCGGAACAGTGCAGTGTCCCCAAAATCACAGACGCACAGGTGAAAACAGCCATTTCAAAAGCCAAAAACACAGCGTCAATGGGACCAGATGGTGTCCCAGGCTACGTCTTGCATGAACTACAGAATGAACTAACCCCCCACCTAAACACGCTGTTCAACCTCAGCCTCTCCACAGGCTACATGCCCATAGAACAGTGCACAGAAATGTTTTTTCCTCTCCACAAAGGAGGGGCCACAACTGACCCTGGGAACTATCACCCCATAAGCCTGATTAACCTGCTCTGCAAGGCTATGGAGTGCATCATCATAGAACTCATTAACAAAGACATTGGGAACCTCCAAACACTTGAACCGACCCAGTTCGGCTTTGTTAAGGGCAGATCATGCCTACTAAACCTGGTTGACTTCTTCGAGACAGTCACCAAGGCCATAGACAAGGGAAAAGTTGTTCACACAGCTTACCTTGACCTCGCCAATGCTTTTGACACCATTCCCCACTCGGGTATTACAGAAAAACTCACCAGCCTGAACATAAAACCGTACGTCACAAGATGGGTTGCCAACTGGCTTACAGACAGAACTCACACGGTAAGAATAGCGGGCTCCAGGTCCAACTCTAAACCAGTCACAAGTGGTGTCCCACAAGGCTTGGACCTGGGACCCCTACTGTTTGGCATATACTTCTTAGAAGTACAGGCAAACACAAGAGGACTATGGCTAACCAAGTTCACCGATGACTGCAAACTGGGAGCCATAATTGACTCTCTGGCTGACACAGACATCCTCCAAAAGGGCCTTATTGAGACAGACACCTGGTGTCAAAGTCATGGTCTTAAGCTAAATGCCAAAAAATGCATAGTCATCCCGTTTGGGAAAAACAAAACACCCACAAATTACCACATAGGTGGCAGCCCCCTTAATACAGACGAGGTAATAAGAGATCTGTGGACCCAGGTAGATAGTAATCTCTCCTTTGACAAACATATTGCCAAAGTAGTTAGGAGATCCTTCTATGTGGCCCATGTAATTACTAAAGGGTTCGCATCTAGAAATAAAGAGGTTATATTGCCCCTCTACTCGTCACTCATTAGACCCATAATAGAGTACAATGTCCCATTTGGGATGTACCTCACAAGACACTTCCAACAGCTGGAAAGACCACAAACGTATCTCACCAAGAGGATTACCGGCCTCAAACACATGGCCTATGCAGCCCGACTGAAAAAACTCCAGGTGTACTCAGTGGCATATCGCTTACTCAGAGGGGATCTCTGCCTGACTTACAAAGCCATGTCCAATTTAGAATTGATGGACATGCTCCACCTAAAGAAATCCAAATCACTAGGAGCCACACGCTCTAGTGAGCTAAACCTCACCACAACAATAAATAGAACATGCTGGAGGGATAGATTCCTGTCACAGAGACTCCCCATGCTTTGGAACAAAACTCCAAATTAGATCAGGCAGAGCCCCTCACTAACACTCTTCAAGAGAAACCTTGACGAGTGGATGGGTAACAGAAAATACACCCCTGGGATCACTTCATTGGCTCTGCTTGACAGAGGATCAGTTAATTAATCAATGGGGTGGCGAAAGCGGACACACTCTGGCTAGGCTTATAAATGCCCTCGAGCAGATAGCCTAGTAACTACCTATGAACCTATGAACATATAATTTAACATTTAACAGAAATCAGTGAGGTACAGTGAACTAAAGGAAATTATAAGATTATAGTCTCTTTTCAGTATAGAACTTTATTCCAAAGCACCAGAAATAAAAACATATTGCTAAGGCTGACAGTGAAATGGAAATCCTTGGCAGCAACCAGAATACATACCCTTATCCATATACTGTATAGTTTGCAGGCTTTTTATACTAGTTGAATTAGAAATCATTATTTCTGGAAATTTCCCTGTTTTCTTTTGTTTGCAAATAATGTTTTGAGGACTTCTACTTTCTCCTGCATATACAAGTACTAGCAGTCATAGGGGTAGAAGGGTGGGGCCCACATTTTAACATCTGAGCTACAAAACAGAAAATCGACAAGTACAGCACTTTCCTCATGCTGGACTCATGTGCCAGCATACTTGCTTAAATGGTAGCCGATTTTCACTTCCCACTTAATTATTTTCAGTAAAAAAATAAAAATAAATAAACTTTTACAGCCAGCAAGCTGCAGTTCTCATCACATCCTTGACATGACAAGATGAGACTTGCATCACCAAGGCCTTGATGTGACATGAAACCTGCCATATGTGTAATCTTTATAGCTGATATTTCAATAGATAATCATTACAGTTAATTTCTAATAGATCACAATTGTCTACTTTGAAATGAATAAGGACATATTACTTAACAGAATGGTTCTGACTTTTGAATTATTCAGCATACTGTTCATGTGGTATTCAAATAGCATTTAATTGACAATTTCTCCCATGCCTGAACTTTCAGTGATATAAAGATTTTTTTCTGTGCAAGCAAATGGTAGGAGAGTTTTTGCACACTATTTTTAAAATCACATAGCTCTGCAGTTCAGAATCCATCTAACCAAATATGCCATTTTTTGTCTTTCTTTGCATTGTATACCAGTGCTAAATTAAAAATGAGAACTGGTGGACATATTTTTGTTGTGCAGTTATATGACCTTAAACTAAGGCTGGTTTCCCTACTTTAGCTAAAGCTGAGTTATACTGCAAGTATGCATACATTTGCTATGGCATACTCATAGTAACCTAACAATTTTACATGCTAGGAGCTTATTTAACAGAAACATTCATCAACAAATCCCTCTCCTTTGATAACCTAGCCACTAAATGGTTTAGATCTTACCTTAGCAATAGACAACAGGCAGTTCTATGGGAGAACCAAATTTCTTCACTTCTACCCGTTAACATTGGTGTCCCTCAGAGCTCTATTCTTGGACCACTTCTTTTCTCCCTTTTCATTAATGATCTCCATTCTGTAATCCCTCAAGCTACCTGCATTCAATACGCAGATGACTCTACCCTTATTTGCTCAGCATCTTCTCCTACTGAACTTTCTTCATTTACTCAAAAGATCTTTAACACAGTTGAAACATGGTTTTCCAAACGTTCCCTCCTACTAAATGCCAAAAAAACTAAACTTCTTCTCTTTACTCCCACCACTCGATCCCCCTCCTTAGACTTCACCATCTCCTCAAATAATGCCACTGTCATCTCACCTGACCCTACAACAAAGCTGTTAGGAATAACCATCGACAATAATCTCTCTTTTGATCAACACATTAATAACACCATTAAAACAGTCAACAGAAAAATAGGATCCTTATATCGAATTAAACCCTTCCTAACTGCATCCGCCAGAGCCAAGATTGCCCACTCCCATCTATTGTCAACTCTTCTTTACGCTTCACCTATATTTACCAACCCTAGGAAAGCCAACCTTAACAAACTGGCAACATGCTTTAACAAGATTGCCCGTTTCGCCACTGGCAACCCCTTCAGAACCCACCACTGTCTTAACCTGAAACAACTAGGCTGGCTGGAATTCCAAAACCATCTGCTAATCCCCCAACTTAATATTGCCCACATAATACTGCACCAGCCTTCCAACACCCCAATACTCTCAAAACTTTTAATCCCATACAATAATCTTAACTCCCTTCGCTCTTCTAGGAAACTCATGGCTAGTTTAACAAAGTCCAATAACTCAGCCGGTGACTCTCTTTTTTTCTAATACAGTAGGAAGGAGCTGGAATCTGCTACCCAGTGACATAACACTAATCTCATCACTGCCTCTCTTCAAACAAAGAATCAAAGATTACTTGCAAAGTCACTGGCTCTGTTCCTGTACTAAACCCGACTAATCATTTCTACCAATACTCTGTCTCTTTTCTCCCCCTCATCTCTCTTCCTCTTCTTTGAAAAGCTATTTCTATTTTCTAGCCTATCTCTTTACCCTTTTCGCTTAAAGTTTGTTTAAATCTTTCAGGTCTTTTTCTTTTTATTTACCCTCTTTTTCAAACTTCAATCCTATTTCTCCTCTCTTATATATGTTATCTTTTTTTCTCGCCTCTTTTATAAAGATTAACTTCTTTTTACTCCCTAACTCACCTTGTTCTCTGTTTTGTTCCCCTATATTAGATCATTTATAGGAAATGTTGATAGTTCCTATTTCTAAATAATTTTTGTTTAGGAACTTTCTTAATTGTCTCTACATTGGTGTTGCTGTTTTTGTTTGTATTGACTTGCTTGTTTTGGATGATTTTCTTTGTATTTTGTGGGGAGCTATTCTCCCCGGGCCTCTACTGAAAATGGAAATATATCCAGCTAGACTAGCCCGGTCAGCAAATGTAAAATAAATAAATAAAGCCAAACCAAAACTTTGTATCCATAGAGACATAAAAAATAAAAAAGGAAAAGTCAACTGAAACACTTCATGTTCTTAAGGGGTCATTTGCATATATCCCATGGGTTTCTATTACAGGAGGTAGAAGGTATCAGTCAAACAATAAGAGCCACGAACACAGGATACCAAAACCAAAAAAATCAAAAAACGGATCCGGACTGGCAAGAAAACATTTTAATGAGTTAAAATCAGCTTAAAACAGCTTAACTAGCATGTAAATATATTTACAATGTGTGCTCATAAAAGATAAATAGCTTAAAACAGCTTAAATAGCGCGTTTAGAATACACGCTCGTAAAAAAGTAAGTAAGCGCTTTCGTTTGTACTAAGTGACAAACTTCTCTGACAAAGTACATACTTTCCTTTTCATTTAAAAAGCCGTGATGAAATTAAGTATAGATGTTCATTCGCCCGTCACCCTAATAACTTGATGACAACCAACCGTTTCTCATACACATATCAACCACTAACAAACTGCAAATTTGAGCCAAAACACTATCAAATAATAAATATAAAGATATAAATATAGAATATATATGACTATAAAATATTGTAATCTAAAAAAGAACATAATTCATGATGCTATAATAACAAATAAACCTATACATCGTTAGAAATACATGTGCATATCAAATTCATGCTGAACACATTGAACAGTACATTTAAAAATAAATATATAAAATGTACACATTTAAACCTAATATAGAAACTAAGCCTTAACGTTCCAGGGCTTTTGATTTCAAAATTGGCTCAAATTTGCAGTTTGTTAGTGGTTGATATGTGTATGAGAAACAGTTGGTTGTCATCAAGTTATTAGGGTGACGGGCGAATGAACATCTATACTTAATTTCATCACGGCTTTTTAAATGAAAAGGAAATGTACTTTGTCAGAGGAAGCTTGTCACTTAGTACAAACGAAAGCGCTTACTTACTTTTTTACGAGCGTATATTGTACATTTATTTACGCGCTATTTAAGCTGTTTTAAGCTATTTATCTTTTATGAGCGTACATTGTAAATATATTTACATGCTAGTTAAGCTGTTTTAAGCTGATCTTAACTCATTAAAACATTTTCTTGCCAGTCCAGATCCGTTTTTTGATTTTTTTTGGTTTTGGTTTAAGGTATCACATTGTGAAAACTCTAGCTTGGCTAGTGTTTTCTTATACATTTTACTACATAGAAAGGACACTTATTGAGTTATTTCAGTATTATCCCTATAATTTAGTTATCCTGCACTCAACATACATTTCAATAGGTTTTCTCACTAAAGTAACCGAAGCACATACCTGTCAGTTTTTGATTTATGTCTGCTGATCATGTTAATTAATATTAGTGGAACATTCCTGCAAGACATGGATTAGAGTTAGGGAGGGAACATCTTACTTTTTAAAACCTGTCCAGATTATAACCTAGTATACAATGTGATAGATACAGCCAAGTTTTGAAAACTTTGTTTCATCAAAACTAACATGTCTAATTACTGCAACAGAGAAACTGGCCTTTCCTGTCTGAAATGTGATGACTTAAAAGTTAACATACTAACGTCAGCATTATAAGGGTCCTCATCCTACATATGGGTCAGGAGCTGAATTACTGTGTTAGAGTAATAATTAACAGGAACTCCTTATTTATTGAATACAATTTAGAGTATGCTTTCTGAGTAATAATTAATGTTGAATATTATGGCAGCTTTGGGTTATTCATACTTAAATTACAACAGCTAAAATGTTCATGGAAATGCAAGGCTAGGCTTCTAAAGATCCTCATGGATTAATAACCTTGTAAGAACTCATGAATGCATGAATATATGAGGGATATGGAGACAAAGCCCTCCTCAAAAAATGTGACTCAACTAACTTGCAGTGTTAGAACTACTTGCAGCAGATATGGCTTCAGTTTGTAGTACTGTAATTCTATGACTGACACCAGAGTAGTAGCACAGAGATGGAAAAACTGATACAGCAGTCCGTACCTCATACCTTCACAAGACAAATTTTTTTTGGAATCATTGCTTAGAGGTCAGTCCCTGCTGGTAAGTGCACTTCACAAAGTCCAGTAACAATATTATGTAGAAAGGTAGCTCTAATTCTCTACCTCTCTGCCTATGTGGAAGGCTGTGTTTCTACAGTTCCTTCTCCCAGCAAAGTCATCCAAAAATGACCCAAAGTTATCCATAAATGACCATATGGACATTTGACACTCAAGGCCCATCAGTGGATTCCTGTACTGATGTCAGATAGCTGGCAGAAGTTCACAGTTAGAAACAGTCACAGCTAGAACCTCTCACCATACAGTGAAGATAGAAAGATCTCCACATTTGACATAAGGTCCAGTAATCTTAATATGACAGCAGCTGGTAAATCCTGGATCTGGTGCAAATCTTAGTGCAAATCCTTTAGGCAATACTGAAAATCCCAATTCTCATGGTAAAACAGAGACAGACAGACACACAAGCATAAACACACACACACACACACACACACACACACACACACACACACACACACATACACAAAGCACACAAAGACAAGCATACACACAAACGCATACACACACACACACACACACACACACACACACACACAAACACATGTACACACATGCACACATGCAGATAAACATACACACATACCATCAAACACACATACAAAATGAAAAAAAAAAATGCTTGATACAAATCTGTTTATTAAGTTATAATGATTTAAAGTCTTGCACAGGAAATCCTTCTAAGAGCAGCAAGTATTTCTAAATACACTTTAAATACAGCCCTAGGGACACTGGAATGTGGCAGCAATACTAGGCAGTTGATCACAGGGACCATAACAGCATGGACCCTAGCCATATACACCTTTGCACAGACACACTTACAAGTTCTTCCCTATCTTTTCACAGTCAGTGTTTGAGAAGATAGTGTCCAGCTTGCAAGCTTTATCAAACATATTCCAACGCAGCTCAGAAACATTGGCTTGTATGTCTGCAAAATGAATGCTAAACATGAGAGAGCCCATGATTTTGAGTTTTATATTTTGAGAGTGTACTAGTAACTTTCATGATGTGGCATCCGTTGGCTATCCAGTTTGCAAGCCAATGGATAATGTAAGGTTTACATTAATTTTGTCAAACTTTTAAATTATACCAGTCTGGAGCATAGTACTAAAAGAGCTAACAGCCTTGTACAGAACAGTTATAGTGGCTGTTCTCCAGGCATCAGGGACAATGTTGTGGATAGGCCGAGATTAAATAGTTTAGGTCAAAGTCTGGACGGTGCATATTCAGAACTGATGAGAATGCAGCCTGATCTGTTATCTGGTACCACACAATCATTATTTTTAGTTTTTGGTAGAGATTCTAGGACTTGTTCCAAGGTGATTTCAGAAGGAACTAAAGTTTTAGGGATAGTGGTGGTAATGATGCGGGTAGGTGGCATAATGTTACCACTTTGTTTGTCTGCTAATACTAATGCTAATTGGAATGTGTGATGTTATTATGGATGAATTTGGTGCATTGTCGAACATCATTCCTTAAAAGCTGTACCTGTGAGCAGCAGTCATCTGATATTGTTTGTTATTGTGCAGTAAAAACAGGTTTAGCATGAAGAGCCTAATTGTAGATTAACTTCAAATCATCAGATAATTCCCCCATAGCTCTCAACCTTTCATCTCCAAAATGAGGAACACTAGCCCTCATAATGTGGAACAAAGGGGCAAAATGTGGAACACATACTAATGGCTTACTAACAACTTCAACTAAGAAGGCCATAGGATGGTTAAAATATGCTGGTTTTACTTATAAAGATCATTTAATGAATTAATATGATTCATTTCTATGTACCATGGATTTCACTTAAAAGAATTCCTAACACTGAATGTGTGACAGAGTTTTTCAATGTGGAACTTCGAGGAACTTTGAGGAACATGAACTTTTTAAGACCCCAAATGAGGTACGTTCCTCGTAATGAGGTACACTTGAGAGGTATGAATTCCCCTATTCTGTTCTGAAAAGTGCTTGTGACTTCTCCCCCAAAGGAGTAGTCCTTATACTCTAAGGGCGAGTTACCTAACTGGTCATTACACATTTTCCAGATGATTACATTACACTGTCTGTACCAGAAACTTCCTAACTACTTTTTTGCACTCTGCATTCAGTAACTGAAAGAAAAGCTGTTTTACTTTCTGCTTCCAAGTTAATAGTTGAGCACCAGCTATAAACGGATTAGTTTCTGCAGTAAAGGACGTATAAGGTCGGGTAGGCTTTGTTACATTCAGCCTCACTACACCTGGCTTCATTCTGTCTACTATTATAGAATCAGTCTTCTTTCCATTTATCTGTTTACAATGTCTATCTAATATTGACATCATTCCCAAAACTCTTTCTTCCTCCCATAATGCTCTGCAATCCAACTCCTACACAGCTCCCTCCCTGACAGTGACTCTAAACAAACCATTAGCAAAACTCCAGTCTCCATTTATCCCATTTACCTCCTGTCATATAATGCAGACTAATATTTATTATATCTCATCTTCTGTAATATCTGTCCATTGTCCACTTATCTCTCCATACTGCTTAAACCTCTCTGCCCGCAATCTCTCTCAACAGCCATACACACTGAATCACTCTCTACACATCTCTTTAGCACCCTTCCCCTTTTTAATCCCTCACTTCCATAGTCATTTCCATTTTATATATATATATATAGAGAGAGAGAGAGAGAGATAAACTGCCCCACATACCTCCACACACACATTACTTTTTCATCTGATCTCCATCACTCAACTAACATACTAGTTTTTCTAGCGATACTTCTTCCATTTCTTCATATCACCTCACCTAGTCATGCTCCTTTCCCACTTAATCATAATTCTTGCTCTAGTACTATGAACACCTCTAACATCCTATCATCTATATCTGCACAACTCCCCATACCACCTCCAGACACCTTTTCACAGGCTCAAAATGCCCCCTCACTGACTTCACTATATCTCCAGACTTATTCTTCTCAGCCTTCAGTTACCTATTAAAGAACAGCCATTCAGCACCAACTCCCATGCTCCTAAAACTAGGACTTAGGATCAAATCCAAAGCAAAGGGCACCTATCAATTCTACAATCAGTCCTCACTATCAAATTATGTGGGGATGTCCACCCAAACCCTGGTCCTCCTCAGAACATCCAACCTCATTGGTTTCTAACTCAAAGTCTTGTTCATCTCAACCAACTAAATCATCCATCCTGTACCTTTTTAAAATAAATGTAAGAAGCATTAAAATTAAGTTAGCAGACCTCCATGCCTGGATAGTTTACCACTCACCAGACATCACTGCAGCTACTGAAATTTGGTTAAAGCAAGGTATAAAAGATGTGGAAATTCTACCTCCAGAATGTAATATTCTAAGACTAGACAGAACCAAAAAGTCAGGTGGTGTTACTATACGTACTTTACAACAATTCCCTTAACTTAACTTAAACTTAACTTAACTGTTCATGTATTCCCAGAAATAAATAATGCTGAAATTGTCATATCCCTTCCAAAACAAAATAAACACAACTTTCTTTGTATAGCAGGAATTTATATTCTTCTAGGCAATAATACAAATATTGCAGAATAATTCTTTTCATGGGCTTCAGAAAATATTTCCCAGGAAGCTATCATAATGGGAAATCTAAATATTGACTGTCAGGCCATAATCAATGACACCTCTAATAGCATGATAAATGTTTATGGCCTAATACCAAAAAAACACAAAATACAATGCACTGTGATAAAACTCAGCATGACATACAATCATTACGAGACAAAAAAACAAAGATGACCAAAATGTCAGAGATGACTCATAGGATAGACAAGCACTCTTGGCAGGAAATCTACCTTAGACTGGATCTTTACTAACCACCCCCCCAAAAAGTATCCCTTATGGTGATCTCCTCTACACATTTGCTAGAAGAGACCGCCACAGTAACTATAAACTTCACCATGACAACAGCACTGGCAATCTATCTTTCTTCCAAAAAGATGCCCTCATCTCAAACTTAAAATGAATAAACTGGAGCAAACTTGAACAAAGTACTACAAGTTCAACTAGACAATCCAATTCCACTTTCCTCTGTATTTCAAATGTATGTGCCTGTCAGAAAAATGTGTATTAATGTGTTTATTTTTTAAAAAGCAGTATTGCACCCATAAGTAGTTTTATTACAAAGCACGTGGTAGATCATCGTACAAGCAGGTTATAGTCATTACTTGAATATGCTAGGCATGTTGAAAGGCATTTTAATAGCAACAAGAAAAAGAAAGCCCAAGTTTTTTCTGTAGAAGATGGAGCAGAAGTTTATGTAGTACAGTCTGGGAAAAAGGGCAAGAGAGGGAAACAAACAATCTGATCCACGATCAGAGGGCTTTGAAGGGCGAAAGAAAAGGGGTGAATGTTTTAAATGCGGTAAAAAGGGACACTTGGCAAGGGATTGCAAGAAAAACAAGAAGGCAACCACGGAAGATAAGGAGAGTGATGACTGACTATATGATAGTCAGGAATCACTAGAAGGGGACAGCTGAGAAAGGACAAATGAAAATGTGATAGAGGGAGTAGAGGATGTGACAGAAGAAATAGAGGAAGTGCAGGAAGTTACGGATAGTGAAGAAAATGAAATTTTAGACTTAGCTTTATTGAGCTTGGAGCTCTATTTAGCAGACATGAAACCAGAAGTTACACTCCTGGTAGAAGGGAGGGAAGTCAAATTCTTGTGTGACTCAGGGGCATCACGGACCCTGATACATCCCTCCAAACTGCCAGAAAACTCAGAGTCACCTGATTACATACTAGTGAAAGCAGCTAATGGACAGCTGTATCGGGAGCCCCTCTCCCATAACATCGCAATAACTGATCCTGTTTCAGGATTGACCCAGAAAAGCAAAATTGTTGTTTCTGCAAAATGCCCAGTAAACCTTTTGGGCAGAGACCTTATGCAGCTATTTGGTATAGCAGTAGTTCCAACTATGCAGGGTATGGAAGCACAGCGACAAGTTGATACCTTTACAGTGCGATCGGAGGGTGAAACATTTTATTGGTACAGCCAGGACTTGGTTACGACTGGTCCAGGGGCAGTAACCGAAGAGTTAATGAATGTAGCCATCAACAAGTTCCCCTCCCTTGACATTGATAAACAACATTTGTTGCACTGTACTCTGTATTATTGTAACACACCAGGACCTGATAAGGAATATGAGCAAGAATTGTTTAGAAGTCATGCAAACAGATTAGTATTACGTAATCTGTACTGGGACATGGAAGGGAACAGTGTAGCCAGCTGTTCATTGCCCCAGGAGTTCTTTGCACTCTATAAATCTAATTGATTACCACATGTTAGCTTAACTAAGGACAAGAATGTAAAATGGGCAGACTTAGGAGAAAAGTCACGAGATGGGAAAAACAGACAGAGTTAGAACTGTCAGAACAGGGAGTACAAAAGCAGAAGTTGAATTGGATAACTCAGACACACGTAGCTGTACACTTGCAGTCTAGCGAGGACAGCTGAATAGCACTCCTATTAAAGGAGGAAGAGAATGCCTTACAAAATATACCAGAAACTCTCTGGTCAACAGGTAAATCAGATGTAGGACTTATTTGTACAGCAGGATCAGTTACTATCACACAAAAGTCAGCATTTAGACCACAGAAGAGACAGTATCCCTTAAGAAAAGATGCAGAGGTAGGAATCAAACCTATTATAGTAGCTTTACTTAAGGAAGGAGTACTGGTGGAATCTCCTGATTCACCATGTAACACACCCTTATTTCCTGTTAAGAAAGCAAATGGAGAATGGCATATGGTCCAAGATTTACAGGCTATAAATGACGCAGTAATACCAAGGGCACCTACGGTGCCAGACCCACACACCCTGTTGAATGATTTAAAACCTCAACAGAAATATTTTTCTGTGGTAGATATCAGCAATGCGTTCTTTTCGATACCGATACACCCTGACAACCAGCATTGGTTTGCATTCACATTTCAGGGAAAAAGGTATACATATACGTGACTACCACAGGGATATTGTGAAAGTCCGACAATATTCTCACAAGCGATGGCAAGCAACTTGGCAGGATTTACCCCACCAAGAGGCAGTCAGATTTTTCTTTATGTTGATGACATCCTGCTGGTGGCCCCCACCCAGCAAGATTTCAAAGAAGATACCATAGCGCTATTACAATTTTTAGCCACTGAAGGACATAAAGTAAACGAAAATAAATTGCAGCTTTGGAGAAAACAAGTTAAATACCTAGGATATGTAATATCCAAAGAGGGTAGAACATTAGATGAGGACAGAAAAGTAGTGATTTTACAAGCACCAAAACCCATTACCAAGAAGGAAATGATGCCCTTCCTGGGTACGACTAATTTCTGTCAGAGCTGGATTCCAAACTACGCCTTGGAATCTGCACCGCTGACTAACCTAATATATAAGAAGCCTATGGCAGCACAGGATTTGTTACAATGGACACCAGAGGCAGAATCTGCTTTCTGCAAATTGAAACAGTTAATAGCATCCTCATTAGTTTTAGGATTACCAAACTATCATAAATGTTTTTTCCAAACTGTAGATTGTAAGCAAGGTTATATGACATCAGTGTTAACACAGCAGCATGGGGACAAGCAACACCCCATTGCTTATTATTCATCACAACTGTACCCAGTGGCACAGTCTTTACCCCACTGTGTACAAGCAGTAGTTGCAGCTGCAATGGCAGTACAGGCTTCGGCCTCAGCAGTTTTGTTCCACCCTCTCACATTGAGAGTGCCTCATGCAGTCGCGATTATTTTACTGCAAGAAAAGGTAGCATATCTTTCCCCTGCTAGGCATCTTTCCTGTATGACTATATTGTTGAGTCAACCTCACATGACAATTG
This sequence comes from Protopterus annectens, assembly GCF_019279795.1. NCBI lineage: Eukaryota > Metazoa > Chordata > Ceratodontiformes > Protopteridae > Protopterus > Protopterus annectens. Next base: position 1,657,410,183 of record NC_056732.1, read on the forward strand.
AATGATGCATGACTTTGAAACCTTTTACATTGCTCCCAATCCCTGCAGATGGCACGCCGCACAGCTGCCTGCAGGTGATTGAGCAAAAGACACGGCCTAGAAAAGATCTCATGGATGTCCCCTTGGATGATGCTGAGGTGACATATTACGTGGATGGCTCGTGCAAAAGAGATCCTACAGGACAGAGCCTAGTAGGTTATGCAGTAGATTCTGATACTGAGAATAAGCAAAACCTTTACCACACAACTTATCTGCACAAGCAGAAGAATTGATTGCCTTGACACGGGCATGTACCTTAGCAAAGGGTAAATGTGTGAACATTTTTACTGACAGCCAGTACGCTTTTTCTACTGTACATATTTTTGCGCAGCAGTGGAAGAATCGAGGAATGATAAAATCTACTGGCAAACCAATCAATCATGCACAGTTTATTTTAGATCTTTTAAAATCTATTCAGTTACCTCAGAAAGTAGCTATTTGTAAATGCATAGCTCATACCAAGCAACAGGATAGGATTTCAAAAAGTAATGCAAGAGCTGATACAGCTGCAAAGCAGGCAGCTTCAGAAGTATTTCTTTTGAATGAGGAATTACAACCCTCTGACAATGAAATGTTAAAGACAATGCAGACACACTACACAAGTTGAGAAACAAAGATGGATAAAATGAGGAGCAATTCTTGAAAGGGGGCTGTACATCTCCAAAGAGGGAAAACCGATATTGCCATCTAATTTGTTTATATATGCAGCTTTGTTGAGCCATGGGCAGTGCCATGTCTCAACAGGGGGGATGGTACAGCTGGTGAACCGAGTGTTCACAACATATGGATTTACAAACTATTCTAAAAATTTTTGTTCGTCAAGCCATGTTTGTAATAAACATCATGCACAAGGGGCGTTAAAGCCCAAGCAAGGGAATTTCCCTACACCACCATATCCGTTTCATACTATCTGTATGGATTTCATAGAATTGAACAAATGTGAAAATAAAAAGTATTGCCTTGTCATTGTAGATATGTTTTCCAGATGGGGGGAAGCCTTTCCGACCAAAAATCCAGATACAGCTACCATAGCAAAAACCCTTGTTAAAGAAATCATCCCTAGATTTGGCATTCCAGAAAGGATCTACAGTGAAAATGGCACACATTTTGTAAACCAAACCATACAACAACTAAGTAGGTATTTTGGAATTTCTTTAAAGAATCATTGTGCGTATCACCCTCAATCTGCAGGGTTAGTAAAGAGGCATAATGGGATTTTAAAGAGTAAGCTAAGAAAGTTAATAGCAGAAACACAGAGAAATTGGGTGTACTGTCTGCCCCTGGCACTGTTGAGCATGAGAACTGTTCTGAATGCAAAAGGATTGACTCCTTTTGAAAAACTATTTGGAAGGGTTTATTATATACCTCAGTGGAAACCTCTCATGCCCGCAGACCAGGAAGCCGACTGTACACTGGTAGAATATATGAGAAATTTGTTGAATTCTAAACATCTGTTGCAGTCAAATTCTGTTTCAGATAAAGAACAAACCAGACCATCAGAAGCGGCAGTGGCCCCAGGTACCTGGATCTGGGTGAAGATAATTAAGAAAAAGAACTGGATGTCACCAAAGTGGGAGGTCTCATATTAAGTGCTCTGGTCAACACCCACTGCAGTCAAGATTGCAGAGCGCACCTCTTGGATCCACCTGACGCACTGCAAACTAGTTAAGAACTTTGAACTGGACAAAAATATTGTTACATGTCAAGAGTAAAAATGATAGAATCCAGAGCAAACAGGAATGCAGAACAACCATTTTCTCAGAAGTATTGCATAATCATCCTGTTAACTATACTAGTGACAATAATCTTTTTGCTGTGGCCTTTCCTTTTATCAGCCACACAAACTGAACTGAATAAACGTGAAGCATTACTCATAGACTGGCACCCGAACTTTAACACTTACCAGGCAATTAAATATGTGTATGCTGAAACTTGTAATGTTTCGAATTGCTGGATTTGTACAGCTTTTCTGACAGCATATGGGGGATTATTAATGACTGCAGTCCCCCTAGGGGTCAAATAGACCTGGGAAAACTTGATTTATGATACCTCAACCGTTAAATCACAAGATAAAATAGCATTGCTGTTCCACAAAAGGGAACTGTGTGTTTTTATAAAAATGATACTGATCAGGCGGGTTGGAGCAATTGCAATGTGACTGTTCCTTATAAATGTTACACCAAAGCTAACAATGCAGGTTCTTATTGTAATACAAAGTATGATTCATTTCTTGAATTGATGCATAAAACAATTAATGAAGTACAACATAATTCTATTCTTTTTAAGCAATTTTCTATAATTGATAAGAAAATGTTTCATGCAGGACAAGTGTATATTAATATCAAGGTTACTACTAAAGTAGAGGATTGTTATTTTGTGTGTGGCAGAAAGGCATACAAATGGTTACCTGAGAATTGGTCTGGAAGTTGTTTTTTGGGTTACCTGGTTCCGGCCATATGACACACTGCAGTTTTGCCTCAAGGAAAAATTTGGAATGCCTGAGAGGTCACCAAGAAACCCATCAGAAAACCTGAAAATCCAGTGGGACAAATTGATGCGGGCTGGAGAAACCATCATTCTATGAGCGATAAACTGACACATATGGGCATGAGTGATACTGTTATATCTTGTCAGGCATATTACCAGCATATGGAGCAGTGAAATCGATTTGGGAGCTGAGAAAACTGTCGAAACTTCTCGAAGTAATGAGCAATGAAACTTTTTCCGCTCTCGAATTGGTGACTGATGAACTGAATGCTATGAGAACTGTAGTGCTTCAAAACCACATGGCTCTTGACTTCACCCTAGCGGCGAGAGGTGGTACTTGCACTTTAATCCAAGAAGAGTGCTGTTCGTATATTCTTGACCATCAACACGAGATAGACAATCATCTTGAGGTGATTCATGCAAGTGTCAGCCATGACCAGACCAGGCCCAAACCCACTGACGGACTTTTTCCAAAAATGGTTTGGGGGGTGGGGTACCATCCTAATGAACATCTTGATTGCCATTTGTGTAGGAATGCTCCTACTGGGAGTATGTGTTTGCTGTGGCATCCCCTGCATGAAAAGACTGATTAAAGACTTTATAAACATGTCAGTTTCTGAAACCTTATATCAAAGTACTGAGTTTGAAGAACTGTTAAAAACTGAAATGCTTTCATAAGATTAAACTGAATGACTCTCTTAACTGCAAATCATGAGTGGAAGAGGTTAGGAGAAGAAAACAAACTGTTTATGCTTTTTTAAAAGTAGAATAAAAGTATTAATAGGGGGGACATGTCAGAAAAATATGTATTAATGTGTGTATTAGTAATATGCTAGTGCATTTAGAGCTTGAAAAGGGTTAACACATTTATTCTATTTCATACTGCATACATCTGTACAAACTGCAGATGCTTTCTGACCTTGTATTGTCATGAAATATGTGCAGCTAAAATCTTTGCTTATGCCTTGGAAATTTACTGAGAAGCAGATGATTTCTGCTTGTGTTAGGAAAATAATGAATAGAACAATACCGTTTCTATAAATGTTATTAGTCTTAGACAAGAAGTTCTGTTTGTGCTGTGAGAAAATATACAGCTGCAGAAGTTGTAGATAATTAGAACAAAGACTGCTTGAAAATATGAATTGTAATCAGCATTTGCTTATGCCTAAGTTAGAAAAGTACCTTGAATTGTAACACTGTACAATAGAAGACTGTAACGAGCTAGTGGCCACCAAGGCCAGGTTGTTTTTCAAAAGGTTTCTCACAAATCTAGTCATGTCAGCAGAAAAATCTTGAGTAAACACCTGCTGTAAAACAATACTGAAAGTTGTGTTTGATTACGTCAGCTATAGTAGGCAATGTCTTTAAAACAGTATAAGAATGGCTTACTTCCTGTTAGTAGTTAGACAAACTCTGTATTTATATGTTTTTGTCTCCTTGCAGCAAGTTATTAAATGTGCCTTAACTGAACCTTACGTGTATTGGTCTTTGAAGTCTTTTCCTTTGACAGTGCCCCTATAAGCACCAAGCAAATTTAGCAAAGATCAGTATACAGAAAGCAACTTGGAGGGCTAGCTTGTGGCCTCTGTAACCACCTACCAGAAAATGGGTAAAGGGCCCTCTTTTGGTGGTGGCTTGGAGAAACCTACCCCAGGTCACTTCATGGGAGATGCAGCAGGTGTAGTGGGCCAAAGTGGACCAGTAGCTGTATATCCTTATTGGCACTCTTGATCATCTCCTCACAAGGTTTACAGAATAGTGTGCGTGGCCGGCCCTGACTATCAAGTCAGTGAATTTTGTCTTCTCCTGATGTCATCCATAGAGGTAACTGACTTTAGAGTGGTTTTAACTCTGGGTTAGACTGACAGGCTCACTGTACCACTGTCTATCCTCCATCTTTGTGTTACCTTCATTTATGTTACCCTTACCACCAATTGTTTGTCTTTCAATTCTTTCTCTCATCAAATGTCCACCCTTTGTCAATCTGCCTTTAGTGTCACTTCCTCCCAGTTGGCCACTGTATGTATTTGTTTATGTTAAACTGCCAACTTCTCTTTTGCCTCCTTCCTCCACTCTTATTTTCTCTTATTCATCAAAATAAAAATGGACACCCATCGCAAAAAATATATCCCCTTCTCTGTTACCCTGTCTCACCTTCTTATATTTCTGTGTATTCTTTTGCTTGCTCTTCCCTGTTTCTTGAAGATACTATCTACATTATCCTCCACATGTATTTAAAGAACTTTTTTGCCACTGTGCTGTGGATCCCTTCTTTGGGTTTCAGGCAGTGCTAACATTGCAGCTGTGAGATATTTTGTTTTACTGTGCATGTGAATGCACCAAACACTGAGTGCACGACTACTTCTTCACATGTAATTCATGTCACATGACCACATTATCACAGTCTGTTTTGTAGCACAATTGCTGCTGGTTGTGTGATTGAGTATCATTCACAACCTTGCCTGATCTCTTTCATCACTGTGCAATTCCTGCTTTCATGAATACTTAATCTGCATTAAACCACATTGTGCCACCACCACAACAATTTTGAAGATGTTAGGATTATGGGGGGAAGGATTGCAAGTTTTTGTGTGGTGAAGAAGAGCATGGCATTTATCTTGGTACTACTAATTTAATGTTTATTATTGTAAAGCAATTTACAAGGTTCTGAGAAACTGGACTGCACAAATTGTCATAGTATTTGTTGGTACGTGTGGGCTTTAATTATGAGAATATCATCGGTGTACATAATTATTTTGTAGGCAGGCAAATGGGTGATTTCAACTACCCCACCATTAACTGGGAAAACTACTCATGTACCAGTTCTTGTGCCCAACGTTTTCTGGAATTCATAAATTCCAACGCCTTGGATCAACTTATCCACACCCCCACCAGGGGCAGCAATATCTTAGACCTGGTCATTACCAGCATGGGCAACCTCCACACCAGAGGTCAATTCCTCGTTGGTCAGATCTGACCACAAGTTAATCACTCTAGACATCCACATCCCACTTCCCATCAGGGAAACCACCGTAAAGAATTTCTCCAAAGCCAGCTTCACGCTTCTTAAGACAGAAGTGGCAAACTTCATGACACCCATGCTGACGGACAATAGAGGTACGACTGCTGAATGCTATACAAATGCACTTTATAAGCACTTACACGAGTGCAGGGATCATGCAATCCCTAACAGAACCAAGATGCTATCCTCCAAAAAAGTAAACCAATCTGGTGGTCTCTTGCCATAAACAAACTCTACAACAGAAGAAAGAAACTGTTGCAAAAAAGAGTAAAATCCCATGGCTGGAGAAACTCCCTGGTCAGCCTCAGTAAGAAGCTGAGATCCCTCATAAAATCATCCAAAGCTAGTTACGAAAACAAAATCACCACTGATTCTAAAGACAACCACAAAGTATTCTATAGCTATGTCAAGAATCTCAATGGCAACACTCAGATCTGCTCTGAGTTACAGCACAATGGCACTAAATATACAGAACCAACTGATATTGCCAATATCCTGGAAGATAGGTTCAGTGCTAACTTTACCTCTTTCTAAACCCCTAAAGGGCCCATCTGTGTACCGGAAGAATGCAAAGTTCCTGTAATCACAGCTGCACAGGTAAAAAACACACTCTCCAAAGCCAAAAACACAGCATCCATGGGACCTGACAACATGCCAGGCTGTGTTCTACATAAACTACAGAATGAACTGTCACCCCACCTAAGTACCATGTTCAATCATAGCCTCACATCAGACTTTGTGCCTGCTGAATGGTGCACAGCAACGGTCATCCCACTCCACAAAGGGGGAACCACCATGGACCCTGGGAACTACCACCCCATTAGCCTGATGTGCCTGGTCTGCTCATCATGGAACATATAAACAATGACATTGATAATCTCCAAACTTTGGACCCTACCCAGTTCAGGTTTGTAAAAGGCAGATCATGTCTCCTAAACCTGATAGACTTCTTTGAAGTGGTCACCAATGCCGTAGATGAGGGTAAGGTTGTTTACACAGTATATCTAGATCTCACCAAGGATTTCAACACCATCCCCTACTCTGGAAACTCACTAAACTAGGTATAAATCCCTATGTCACAAGATGAGTTGCCAACTGGCTCACTGACAGAACCCACACTGTGAAAGTAGCAGACTCTAAATCCAACTTCAGACCAGTGACAAGTGGAGTACCACAGGGTTCAGTCTTGGGTCCTCTCCTGTTTGGTATCTACTTCTCTGAAGTGCAGGCTAACACAGAAGGTCTTTGGCTAACAAATTTTGCAGATGACTGCAAACTAGGAGCCATAATCAAAACTCCTAACAATGTGGCCATCCTACAAAAGGGCCTCACTGAGATAGATGCCTGGTGTCAAAGCCACGGCCTCAAGCTCAACGCCAAAAAATGCATTGTCATCCCTTTTGGTAAAAACTCTGTACCCATGAACTACCACATAGGCGGTAGTCTATTTAACACTGAAAGTGTGATAAGAGATCTTGGGACACAGGTGGACAGTAGTCTCTCCTTTGATAATCACATTGCCTCAGTAGTCAGAAAATCCTTCTATGTGGCACACCTCATCACAAAACGTTTCTCATCCAGGAAAAAAGAGGTCATTGTTCCACTCTACTCATCACTCATTAGACCCATTATAGAGTACAACGCCCCTTTTGGTATGTACCTCACAAGACATTTACAACAACTGAATAGGCCGCAGAAATACCTTACAAAGTACTAAAGTACTAAAGAATTTTGTTTCTAAAGTCATGTTATTAGTCACACAGTAACCCAAATGGAGAGATGATAAAGGGGTCTGAATGGAGAGATGATAAATTAGCAAGCAAAGGAGAGTATTACTGCTGGAACTGAATTCATACACAAGTCTTGGTGAGTATCTTCACAAGGTGGACTCTGTTTTTCACAAAATCCTCACCAAGAAGACACTGATATACAGACTGTATTTTATGCATCATGGACAGAAGTAGGTTAACAAATAAAAAAGATACTGGGTGCAGAAGACCCGGGATAAAAAATTACCAAGTCCTGATAGGCGCACTGGTACCAGGACTGGAAAAAATTACAGTGTGGAATCCTCAAGACATGGAAACATTCCTACTATGGCACTAGGCAATGCTCAAAGGGAGGTTAGACCCCTTGTTGTAGAAGGCAGTAATAGACCACAAAAACCACAAAAGCTGATAGGCCAAAAAAGAGTCATAAAGACAACAGAGTGGAATATTGGGGATAAGAAAGAAATTATTTATTGTTACTATTATGCAAGAAGACCAGAATGTCCAGAGAAAAGATGTACAAAAAGATTAAGAAAGAAATTAGAGGAAAGATAAATAGTTGCACAAGAAAAACTGTTACAAGCTTCAAATAAAAATTTGTGTTCATTAATACACAGATTTATGAAAAACATTACATAGACCAAGAAACCTTGGGCTTTTGGAAAAAGAAGTGACTGAGGAGTGGAAAATATAAAGAACAAAATCTAGAGATTTTTGAAAGGTATAAAAAAGAAGTATGGACATGAGAAAGAAAGAGAGATCTGATATGATGCAATATTTATGCAAAGAAGAAAGCCAAATTAATCAATGCAAAAAGGCAGCCCCAAAGATATTTGAAGACAAATACAGGCAAAGGCATCCAAATATGGAAAATTTCACAATACAAAAATAAGATCACAAATAGGGAATGTAGTCAGAAGATTAGTAAAGTAGAAGGTAAAAAAAATAGAAGCTGCCAAGTTATGAAATACCTGTGAAGGATTTAGTGTAGAAAATGTAACAGAGATTATGTCACAGCATGATGGAATGATGAGTCCCCCAGGTAAGGAGAAACAGGCAGAGTGGGAGACATCTGAAGAGGAAATATGGACAAGGGAAAGAAAAAGAGTTAATATGGTGCAATGTTTATGGAATGGAGAAAGCAAAACTAATCAATACAACGAAAGAAGCACCAAAGATATTTGAAGAGAAATATAGGCAAAGGCATCCAGATATGGAAAAATTTACAATACAAAAAATAAGAAAAGAAGAAAGAGGAAAAATAGAAAAGACAATTAGTAATGGAGAAGTTAAAGAAATAGAAAATGAAGTTATGGAGTACCTGAGAAGTGAAGGATTTAGTGAAAAAAAATCTAACTCTGATAACATCACAGCAGGATAGAGCAATGGATCCCCAAATTAAGGCGAAACCAACAGAGTGGGAAACATCTGATCAGTTGCCATATGAAAATACTTTGGAGCCTTCCACAGGACATCAGTACAAAAGTTAAGGCACAGATAGACTACAAAAAAGCATTTGACAGTATTCCATATACATGGATAAAGGAGTGCTTAAAAATGCATAAGATACACCGTACAGTGATCAATTACATTACAGTGACTATAAAACAGTGACAAACCACTTTGCAGTTAAGGCATGATAATGGATGAATTATTATTCCAGGGATAAAAATCAAAGGGGATAAGAGAAATACAGGCAAAAACATACAAATATGGAAAATTTCACAATACAAAAATAAGATCACAAAGAGGGAATGTAGAACAGAAGATTAGTAAAGTAGAAGTTAAAAAAAATAGTAACTGCCAGGTTATGAAATACCTGTGAAGGATTTAATGTAAAAAATGTGACAGAGATTATGTCAGAGAATGATGGAATGATAAGTCCCCCAGGTCAGGAGAAACAGGAAGAGTGGGAGACATCTGAAAAGGAAATATGGACATGGTAAATAAAATGAGATTTGATATGGTGCAATATTTATGGAATTGAGAAAGCAAAACTAATCAATACATAAAGAGCAGCACCAAAGGTATTTGAAGAGAAAGACAGGCAAAAGAATCTGGATATAGAAAAATTTACAATACAAAAATAAGAAAAGAAGAAAGAGGAAAAGTAGAAAAAACAATTAGTGATGGAGAAGTTAAAGAAATAGAAACTGAAGTTATGGAGTACCTGAGAAGTGAAGGATTTAGTGAAGAAAATCTAACTCTGATAACATCACAAGAGGATAGAGCAATGGATCCCAAATTAAGGTGAAACCAACAGAGTGGGAAACATCTGATCAGTTGCCATATGAAAATACTTTGGAGCCTTCCATAGGACACCAGTACAAAAGTTCAGCTGGAATTGCACAGCAAGAGAAGAACTGGAAACTGTGGCAACTCTGACTCAGTCAGTGTTGTGGAGTGATCATCCAGTGAGTTCCCATATGAAAGAGAAATGGATGACACAGGATAAAAATGAAGAGAATGTGGCACAGGAAGATGCTCTGGAACTGTCTGAAGAATGCCAGCAGGAAATGGGGAACAAAGAATGTGTCTTCAGTTTAGAAGAAAATGATCTAAGGGAAGAGTTGCTTGATTTAATAGGGATGGGCAGACGTATTAAGATCAATAAAATGAATAGACTGCAGAAGATCAATAAAACCCCAAAAGTTAGAAGTTTGATAAAACAAATGAACACAGTAATTAGGACTGTTCATAGAAGTTCAAGTGATATAACTAAAGTAAATAGGATATATGACTGTGCAGCTAAATTAATAACAGATTAAAAGCACAGAGCAGTACAGGAAAGGAAGGGGAGAAATCAAATGCCTTCATGGAAGTATCAAATAGAGAAAATTATGAAGCAGTTAAGACATGAAGTATCACTGTTAGTAGAGTATAGAAGACTGAACAGATCATCAAAAATACTTAGAAAGATAGACATGCTAAAAGCAATTTGCAGTATCAGAACAGATCAGGATATATTGTGCACTGTCGCAAATAATAAACTAAAAATATCAGCACAGGCAGAAAAACTTTGAAGATGTGAAGATAAATGTAAAGGAAAAGTACAAATTAAGCAATTTATTGATGACCCCAAAAAGTTTTGTAGAGAATTGGGAAACAAGGCAAAAGGAATTGAAACACCATCAAAAAAGAAGAAATAATTATATTTTGGAAAAAATATCTGTGAAGATCTTCTGGAACATAACAAAGATGCTAAATGGATAGAAGAAGTAAAGGAAAAAATGAGAAGTTCAAATGTACAGGATATGAAATGGGATGAAGTAACAGCCAGGGAGATGGAAACAAAGTTAAGAAAAGCTCCTAACTGGAGAACCCCAGGACTGGATGCAGAACCTAACTTCCAGATAAAAGTATTAATATCTTTACAGGAAGATTTAGCAGTGAGCAAGAACTATTCATATGTGTACCCCGAGCAGACACCAACCTGGTTAATAACATAAAAAGCAATACTTCTCCTTTAGAGTGAACCTGCAATTTATTCTAAAAACTATAGACCAATAACTTGCCTTCCGATGACATATAAACTATAGACTGGAATTGATGCCGACAGAGTTTATAGTCATATAGAAGAAAACTCAGTCATGGCAACAGAACAAAAGAGTAACAAAAGAAGGTCACATGGAACAAATTATCATTTGTTGTTAAAATAAAGTCATAGTGGAGAACTGTGAAAAAGGGAGGAATCTAAGTAAGGCATGGATAGACTACAAAAAAGCATTTGACAGTATTCCATATGCATTGATAAAGGAGTGCTTAAGATACACCCTACACTGATCAATTACATTACAGTGACTATAAAACAGTGGCAAACCACTTTGCAGTTAAGGCATGATAAAAGATGAATTATTATTACAGGGATAAAAATCAATGGGAATATTCCAGGGTGCCTCTGTTAATGCTACTCTTTTGTCTTGCTGTGAATCCATTAAGCCATTTACTTGACAGATTAGATCATGGCTACAATTTAGCTCCCAGAAAAAAGTGTAAAGACCTCAACTTTTTGTGGATGATTCAAAATGATATAGTTCATCAGACGAGGAACTGAAAACACAACTGCAAGTAGTCAAAAAGTTTTCAGATGATATAAGAATGTCATTTGATCTTGATAAATGTGCAAAAGCAACCTTTAAAGCAGGAAAGTGGCAGCAACATGAAGAAAATACCAGTTTGGGACAAGAATGTGTTATAAAAGAACTTAAGAAAGAGGGGTGTTTAAATGTTTGGGAAGTGATGAAGTATCAACAGTAAAACATAAACAGATGTGAATAAAACTTAGTAAGGAATATTTTAAAAGACTAAAATTAATACTGAAAACATCGCTCACATCTAGGAACAAAGTCTAGGCTATAAACCAGCTTATTCTTCTTGTTCTAACTTACAGTTTTGGAGTGACTGACTGGCCTCAAAAGTTGTTGGATCAGTTGGACAGGAAAACAAGAAGGATGCTTCATGCTTACCAAATGTTTTATAAAAATCAGTGTATACCAAGAATATATATTGCCCTTTGTGAAGGACATATGGGCTTCCTTGAAACTGGTTACATGTTCAGATCTGCAATTGTAGGACTGCATACATATCTGCTGACCTCACAAGACCCAAATGTAGTGAAAGTTTTAAACCTTGAGGAGAATAAGTCTAAGATGACTTCCCGCCTAGTTTAGCAGAAGCATATCGGTTTCAGGTGGAAATGGTAATCAGACTAGAAGTTGATAAAAATCAGGCAGCGATTGAATGTGCCAAAAAACAAAAGAAAGACTATAAGGTGAAGGATGAGATGAGAAGGGAAGAAATGTGGGAGAGCATAAATATAGCTGAAAGTACAGAAAAGTCTTGGAACAACCCCATGTTGATCAGGATTGAACTCAGGAATGGTTAAGGAGAGGTGAATTTAAACCAAAACATGAAAGGTTAATATTGGTGGCTTAAGATAGTGGACAATGTAAACATTGGTTTACAAAGTCCATTGAACATGTGGGAGAAACAGACAAATGTAAAACATCATTGAAAACAGTCACACATCTTGTCACAAGGCATAATAATGTGGCAAGACTGTTGCAATGGGGATTGTGCAAACATTAAAATATTGAAGTAGCTGAAAAAGATTGGAAACATGTGCCACAGAGTATTATCGACAGCGGTGAAGTTTATATCACGTGGGATCACCCATTACCAATAATTCAAAAAATAGATGCAAGAAAACCAGATATAGTGGTCCATGAAAAGAAGACAAAAACAGCATTGGTCACTGAAATTGCTACATCCAGTGACTGCAGTGTCTTATGTACAGAGAGACACAAAATCATAAAATACCAGGATATGCAGGCAGGAGTGAGGGCAAATTGGAAGATGGATAACCAGACAGTTCCAATAGTAGTAGGAGCAATGGTTCTAAGAAAAAAAAGAATTTACAATCATACTTATTTTACTGATACTTGTAACTCCATATGGGTTGCAGAAGGAGTCATTACTGCTCACATTGTGGGTACCGTGAAGAGCACTTCTGGCTAACATCAAAAACTGAAACAATACTAATATCATGAACTTTAATCATACTTTGACTTAAGAATGGGGTCCATTCCCATCATGGTATTAGAAACCCAAAAGACTTGGAGAAATTAAAAAGGGAGTAACCCATAATTATTAATATGTTTGGAAAATTGCAGGTAAGCTAATTTGTAAATATTTTAGTAATGGAGCAGAGGACTGAGATAGGTCTCTAATCTTTTAGTTGAGAGGAAGTCTTCCCTTTGGAAGGGGATTAAGGGTAACATGTTTAAAAGTGGTGGGGCTATACCAGTTGTTAGTGATAGATTAAACATATGAGTAAGTGGTTTTGCAACCTCAAATATGCATGTCTGTCAGAACAATTAAAGCATTTATATTTGCTATGACAATTAAAAAGATAGAAAATTACCACTTTTCTGAGAAAAGAGCATTCGCTATGAATATATTACTTATTTTGAGTTTCAAGGCATGGATTATGTCAAAATCATTCTTTATCTAGTTGTGGTGGTACACATAGTTCAGTCATTCCCTGAAACCTATCTCCCCAAGGTACATGGGTCTCTTGTATTCCCCTTCCCAAGGTGCATGGTGCTCCTGTACTCCCCTCTGAAGGTACATGGTGCTCCTGTATTCCCCTCCCCAAGGTACATAATGCTCCTTTTTTTCCCTCCCCAAAGTACATGGTGCCCAGTAATCTCCTCCCCAGGTACATGATGTTCCTGTATTCTCCCCCCAGGTACATGATGCTCCTGTACTCCCCTCTCCAAGGTACATGGTGCTCCTGTACTCCCCTCCCCAAGGAACATGGTGCTCCCATACTCTCCTCCCCAGGTACATAGTGCTTCTATACTCACCACCCAAAGGTATATGGTATTCCTGTGGTATATGGTGCTCCTGTTCTCCTCTCCCCAAGGTACATAATGCTCTTGTAATTCCTTCCCCAAGGTACATGGTGCTCCTGTACTCCCCCAAGGTACATGGTGCTCCTGTACTCTCCTACCCAAGGTACATGGTGCTCCTGTGCTCTCTCCCCAATGTATATGGTGCTCCTGTTCTCCCCTCTGCAAGGTACATGGTGGTCCTGTACTCCCCCTCCCCAAGGTAAATGGTGGTCTTGTATCCCCCCTTCCCAAGGTAAATGGTGCTGTTGTACACCCCTCCCAAAGTTACATGGTGCTCTTTTACTCACCTACCCAGGTACATGGTGCTCCTGTACTCCCCTCCTCAGGTACATAATGCTCCTGTACTCCCCTCCCCAAGGTACATGATGCTCCTGTACTCCCCTCCCCAAAGTACATGGTGCTACTGTACTCCCCTCCCCAATGTATATGGTGCTCCTGTACTCCCCTCCCTAATGTACATGGTGCTCCTGTACTTACCTCCCCAGGTTCATGGTGCTTCTGTACTCCCCTCCCCAAGGTAGATGGTGCTCCTGTACTAGCCTTTCCAAAGTGCATGGTGCTCCTATACTCCCATCCCCAACGTACATGGTGCTCCTTTACTCCCCTCCCCAAGGTACATGGTGCTCTTGTACTCCCCTCCCCAAGTTACATGGTGCACCTGTACTCACCTCACCAAGGTATATGGTGTTCCTGTAATCTCTCCCCTACTGCTGTTCTCCCCTCCCCAAGGTACATGGTGCTTCTGTACTTCTCTCCCCAAAGTACATGGTGTTCTTGTTATTGTCCACTGCAGCAATTGTTGTGTGTTTAAGAATTCTATTTAAAATTAAATGGATTTATTACTCTTTCTTAAGGTTTTAGATAATATCACAATTTCCACAATATTTCACAATGGACCACTGCTGATAATGTGATGGTTGGCAAAAGGCAAAGCTTTACAAAAAGTAATTTAAAGGGGGCAAAACCTAGATGGCAAACTGATAGCAGCACTTTTTCAGAGCTCCACAAAAACAGCCTAAAAACCAGGGAAATATTATTTTTATCGACTAAAAACAACTAATTATTATTGATAGACTCTTGCTTCAACAACATACCAATTTGGGTAACATTTCATCAATATTTTCCTGTCAAACCAATTTGGAGATTATTATTACTTCATGGATATGAGCAGCCCAAAGAACTCACACTCTGATATCACCTTGAGAAAAGAAATCCAGTTAATGTCTTCCACATTACAAGAGCTATCCTTGAAAATGGATGGATTTAAAGACAATCTTGAAAATCTTAAGAGAAAATTGCCAAAAACAAACTGATGTCTTCAAGGAATTATTACAACAGCAACAAAAAAAAATATTGGACATTGAACCTTCTCTCTGTGACACAGATGGGAGATTAAAAGAAAAGGAAAATCACAGAGAATTTGTTTTGTAGCAAAACAACTGGCTAATCAACAAAACTGACGACCCAGAGAACAGAGAAAGATGAACAAACATCAGAATATTTGGTCTCCCAGAAAGATCTGAAGGTAAGGACATGATTTTATTCTTAAATTTCTGGCTTCCTGAAATTTTAGACTTAAAAGAAGGCTTATCCAGTGACATAGAAAGGGCTCATAGAGCCATAGGAAAGTCTATACCTTCCTCACCTGCTGCTTCTCCAAGATCTATTGTAATAAAAGTTTTATTATACATAGACAAATAACTTGTTCTCAAATCAGCCTGGAGGAAAAGGCCTTTAAAATACAATCAGCACTTAATTAAATTTGATAATGATCATTATTCTAGAGTCCTTGACATGAGGGAAAAAACTGGCCATTTGTGAAGTTGCTTAAAACAAACAAAATAAAAACTCATCTCACATATCCTGAAAATATAAAGATTTTCCACTTAAATGAAGTGCGAACCTTCAATAGTATAGAAGAGGCATTTTCCTTCATCAAAAACAGTAACATAATCACAATTCCAGAAGAAATGGACTGGACATCTTCTTCTACATTGAAACAAAGAACCGAAATTAAAAATGCTGAAACTACATTTGCTCTCAAAGAGTCTACCAAAGTGTGAAATATGTGCTAAAGAAATTCAAAAATGTATGTACAATTTAAGTTTATGTTGTATCTTTCTTGCTACATACGATCTTTCTTCTTCCTCTCCTTTCTATTCCTTTCATTCTCTCACTCTTCCTTCTAGACGTGTATTAATTTGTAGCAAACAACTTAATACAAAACACTACAGTAGCTCTAGGAAGGCTAATAACAAAAAAGTAACATTTATTACATTTTAGTGCTTCATCTAACATGATCAAGAGGGAGGGAGGGGGTTGGTATCCTGTGTTTGGTATTAATACACCGAGTATGCGTACATTCACATTTAACTATTGAATTTATTAACATTTGTTATTTATTGTATATTTTTTTCAATAGAGATGTTCTATATGAAGCTTTTATTTAAATACAGTTGGTTACATTTCTCCTGAAAATTGAGTTAAGACATAGAGAAAACAAATAAATCTGATGATGTGAAATTGTTCAATCTCAACTTCATTCTTCGGAGCCATTCATTGGCTCCGATTCGGCCAAATAGCAAAGCTCAAGGTCTCAAACAGCTCGAGGCCAAAGCCCTATCCCACAATGCACCACTACATTCCTCAGATCTAATTTGCTGCTGCAACTGATCGGGTGTTCTCTATACCTCTTGGCTGTTGGAAAGATAAGTTTTCAAGTTCTATTGAATATTTCTTCATAGTTTTCACAGTTGTTTATATATTAGGTATTAGTAGTATAGTTTTTTGCTACTGGTTGTCTACTTTCGAACTTATATCTTGTTGGATAGTTTTCTTTCTCCCTGAGTGTTACTCAAGTTGGCCATTGGCCTTTTTGCTAAACTGCTATAGCTCTATCCCAGCCTAGTCAGGCTTGCTGCAGTTTCTACATTTTTTCTTTAACAGCCAGTTAGGCTCTTGGCCATTTTTTGTTGGCTGTTTTTTGTTTCATAGCCTGTTAGGCACTTTCTTGTACAGTAGAAGATATTACTGCCTTATAATAACTTAGCAGTTTAGGCTCTTTTTTCTTTAGACATAGTTCTTGTGTTTTTGGCTACAATGTCAGAGAAAGCTAAATCCGGATTTAAAAGGTGCCCCAAATGTAGTAAAAAAATGTCAATCACGGATGGTTATTCCACGTGTGCACTGTTTGGGTGAGGTACACTTACAGGAGGTTTGCTCGATTTGTCATGGCTTCAGCTCCAGGGTTTTAGGTGAAAGGAAGTGTAAGCTGGTAGAATGGGGTTTAATTAAACCTGCCTTCCAAATGGATTTGGATTCTTCTTCTTCGAGTTAACCAAAACCCTCTTCTCCAACCTCGTCATCTACTTCAGCTCCGAAGGGCTCTTTGTTTCCAAAGACATCTAAAAAGGCTACGGTCTTGGTTCCAGTGCCATTGGAACCAACTGTTCAGGTTGCTGGTAGGAGCTGGTCCCCAGTTTTGGAACCGGTATCTCCTACCTTGAGGTCCCCGATTCTGGGGTCACTGGCTCCGTCAGGGGTCTCCTCTATGGCTTCGGGACTCTCCAATTCGGACATGGACTGAGTGGTGTGGAGACTTCTACAGGATGTGGCGCTTGCAAAAATTTTGTCGGTTTCGACTCTAGCAGCTTCGGAACCGACAAAGTCCTCTCCTGTTGTTGTTGTTGCTCCTCCTCCGACTTGAGCCGAGACACTGGAGCCGGAAGAGGCCAGTCAGTTGTTGGTGGAGCCATCAGTGCCAACACTCACCTCTGAACTGTCGGTACCAACTACTCTGATATCCTCTGCTCCAGTGGTGGAATCTGGGAGCTGACACTCTCCGGTCAGTTCAGGGGGGGAGTCGAACTGATATGTTGGTTGTGACCTTCCCTCCTGGGGCTTCCGCATGAATGAGTTCAGCTCCTACCTCGGGCTCGGAGCCAGTGGTTCTGGTGCAGGAGGAGTCCTCAGTGTCTTCGGACCTGGGTGCTTCCTCACATTGGAGCCGTGGGGCCTTCGATGTCATGAGGAGGGCTTTTTCCCCTCAGACTTCCACAACATCTGATATGGCCACCTCCTCCTGGGAGGTGCCTGCTTCTTCTCTGCTTCCACAGGTTAACAGTAAGCGAAGGGACCCAGAGCCTCAGGATGCCCCTTTGGGGGAACCCTGCTCTTCCGAGACCTCCCCAGAGATTCCCACTGAGAAGGTCCCTTGGAAGAAATTATGTAAGAGGAGACATCTAGATTCCCCTCAGGAATCCATCACATCAGACACTGATTTCGAGGAATCGGAAGGGTCCCCAAGGTCCCCCTCTGAGGATATTTCCTTCGGAGATATCCTTGAGATCCTTAAGCAGAGGGGGAACTGGCAGCCCCATAACCCTATCAAGGATGAATTGGTGCTCCTGAAGGCTTTTGGGTCCTCACCCTCCACCTCTTGGGTGTCTCCGCCTTTGATGAGTTGATGGATCTTTTATCTCAAAGGGCATGGGAGTCACCAGATTCTATGGAGCCTGTTCCTAGAAGGCTGAACAAGTACATTTCAGCACCCCATGATAAGGCTTTTTTGTCTAAACCCATACCTGTTGATGCCATAGTGGTGGCAGCAGCCAATAAAAAAGAGATGTCGGAGACTTCTACATCTGTCCATCTTCTTAATAGAGAGTCTAGGATAATGGACATATTCGGGAAGCACATGTTCAGCTCTATGACCTTTGCACTTCAGTCACTGAACTACCTGACCCTTTTTACATGTTTACAGAGAGATCTCCCCAAAGAGCTTGGAGATACTCTCCAGGGTGCAGTAGCCGACTCTGTGGCGGACAAGGTGACATCTCAGCTTGCTACCCTCAATTCCATCATAAACTCTTCCATGCGCCTCATGTCTTATGCAGCTGATGGAATGAGTAGGGCTGCGGGTACAGGAATTGCCTTGCGAAGACATTCCTGGATGCTCTTACATTCTTTTGTGGAACCTTTTAAGTCATTGTTTGTGAATGCCCCTTTTGATGGTTCCTCCTTATTTGGACCAAAAGTCAAAGAGACCCTCAACAGATGTGAGCAAGACGGTAAGACTCTATCTGCCGTTGGAGTCCATTTTTCTAACTCTACTAGACCTTATCCCAAAGGTCAACGGGGTGGGAAAATGTGGTTCCATAAGACCCAAGGAACCTTTCCAAACTCACAAGGTGAAGCCTCCTCCAGGGGCAGAGGGGGAGGCAATGGTGGAAGACAATGCCCATGTGGCAGAGGGGTCTGCAAAACCAGGGTGACAGGGATCAGTTCTTTGGGAAACCCTATCAGCGCTCCTGAAAGGAGGCCCGACTGTCCTGCCCTGAAGGCAGTCTGGGGATGTTTGTCTTTGTACCTAGACACCTGGCTAAATATCTCAGAAGACCGATGGGTACAAAATGTTATATCCAGAGGATATTCCATTTTCTTTTACTCCCACCCCAGAACAAAAAAATAAATCCCAGACATTCCACCCAGTTTACAGGATGTAGCATCTGTAGAGGTCCAGAAACTATTGCAAAAAATAGTCATCCAGCCAGTCCCAGCAGACCATTAAGGATCTGGAACTTACTCAAGATTCTTTTTGGTACCAAAGAAGACGGGGGACTGGAGACCTATTCTGGACCTCAGCAGGCTCAACAAATATGTAGTGAAGATGAAGTTCTGGATGGTCACGCTTCAGTCCATTCTCCCATTTCTAGGGAAGGATGATTGGATGTGCTCTATAGATCTCCAGGATGCGTACTAACATATCAAAATGGCCAGGCCATCCAGGGATCATTTGCACTTCTGGATGGGAGTCAGTCATTTCCAGTTTTGGGCCCTGCCCTTTGGTCTCACTAGAGCCCCCAGAGTGTTCACCAAATGCATGGCAGTGGTCATGGCTCACTTGAGACATTCAGGAATCCTTATTTGGATGACTGGCTCTTTATCACCCCCACCAGCCATCAGCTTATTCGGGCAAGGGACACTACCATAGATCTATGTTCACACTTGGGCATTACGATAAATTTAGAAAAGTCTGCCTTATTAGGGTTTCCCTCAGGATGAATCCATTGTTTCTACCCAAAGTATGTTCAGAATTCACACTGAATCAGACAATTGAGTTACCTGTTTTCTTTCCTAACCTTTCAAACCAATTGGAGTATATGCTTCACAAACTTGATGTGCATCAACAACTTCGATTTTATTTGGACTGAACAAAAGATCTCAGAAGGGCTGATCAGCTGTTTGTCTCCTTCTCAGATTCAAAAAAGGCGCACCTGTCTCCAAAACTACCTTATCAAAATGGATCTCTGATTGTATTTCCTTTATCTACAGTGAAGCGGGTATTGCATTACATAACAAGGTCAAGGCTCATTCTACAAGGGCGGTTTCTACTTCTGCAGCCTTCCTGACCAGATTACTTATAGATTTTATTTGTGCAGCTGCCACCTGGTGAAATCCACATACCTTTATATCTCATTACAAAGTGGACAAGGCCTCTAGGGACAGAGCTTCATTTAGATCTGCTGTCCTGAACCAGGTACTCCTGTGAGCCACCCAAGATTGTGATGCTGGGGACGCTGCCCATCAGTAAGAATGAAGGTGAGATTGAACAACTTCACATTAAGAAGTTATGTACTTACCATAACGTTCCATGTGAATTGTTCTTCTTGCCTTCATTATTACGACCCTCCCACCTACCCCCTTCCTATGTCTGGAAGCACGAGAGGTACCATTCTGATTTTGGTTGTCCTGAACAGTTTCCTTTCACCCTGCATATTATGATTTCCTTGAAATCTGGGATAGTTTTTCTACATTAGCTGGCAGCAAACAAGATCTGGGGAATGTAGTGGTGCATTGTGGGAATATGGCTTTGGCCTTTAGCTGTTTGAGACCTCGAGCTTTGCTATTTGGCCGAATCAGAGCTGATGATTGTCTCCGAACCCATCAGTAATAATGAAGGCAAGAACAACTCATATGGAACGTTATGGTAAGTACATAACTTCTTATTTCCTGTTGTAGAACAGTTCCAGTTAAACTCAACATCTTTCATTAATTAACATTTGAAGTTTGATTTTCTACTCAAGAGGTTGGCACGAGTTACTGAGAGCGCCAAGTCTTCTTGTAATCAGCAAGACATTTCTTTACTTTCTTGTAACAAGCTCGCTTATTATTGACTTATAGTCTTCAGATAATCCTGCATACCGAGATTGAGTAAGCATAACTAAGAAATTGCGACAGAGAGAAGAGAGAGAGAGGAAATACTGCTAATATAAACTGACCTTGTGTGAGGTCTCTGAATACTTGTTGTGGTCTTCTATTTCCTCAATTTCTCCACACATTAATTTAACAATGTATTCCTATTTTGCTAGCATAGAGGCAATATAAAAATCGAGACTCCATTCGCAAGTGTAGTGCCTCTGACGGCAAGAAACACTTTGGAAGCGCACTTATGCTCTTCCGCATATGCTTAAAGTATTAAGCACATATTTATTAGAACAAAGAGCTGCACAGGATGTATTTATAAAAAGAATGTCAGCTTTTTTCTTTAATCTAAAAAAAAAAAAAAAAGAGTTTATTAAGATACATTTGAACAACAGTTACTTAATAGCAACCCAATAGGAGAATGTATTACATATAACAACTTTCATTATCTTTATACTCTGGTCTAGCTCTTGGAAACATACATTTATAGGCTGCAAATTATTTGTAGTAGTATTTTTATGATGAGGGAGGAGAAACTGCTATCTGTGAAATATGCTATCACTCATAGAATATTTATAAGAACAAGTTTTTTGTTTTTATTTTTATGTAAATAAATTATATAATCAGCCCGATCACTAACTCTTGTAATCAGTAGGTTTAAACACATTATAAATTTTAGTAGCAATCTGAGAGAATTTTTTAGGTGATCTTGGAAGCTGCGGTGGTACAGTGGTAGCATTGTTACCTCACAGCAAGAGGTTCTCCTGTTTGATTCTTGGCTGGAGTGCCTTTTGTGTGGAGTCTGCATGTCCTCCCCACGGTCGAGTGGCCTCCGAAAGACATGCGTGAAGGGGCATGTCTTCACTGAAGGTTGGGCATCAGGCTAGCAACTCGGCACCATAAAAAATCTACTGCCAATCATTAGTGGACCGGAGTTCCGCTGTGGCAACCCCTAACTGGGAAAAGCAGAAAAGACAAACAACAACAACCACTAGATGGTGATCTTTCCAAATAAATAAGCACAGATTCATATGGGGAAAGTAACATGTATCTAACTACATAACACACATAGATCTAATTGACTCAACATATATTAAAGTGTAAATAATTTTTGTATAATGATATTTTATGATTTAAATAGCTTTTTTGGTGTGCAGAAAAGATGAATATAGTTAATTATTTTGAAAGAGAAATGACAAGTACTGTTTACATATATATTTGTATGTATATATTGGATATTTCACTCTCAATATTTTAATATTATAGGCTTATTTTATTTCAAACTGTTTCATATATGTGTTCTTTGATTTTAGACATTTAAAGTGAAATTTGTTAATGTGCATCTACCATAGAAATATTACTTGATTTACATATTCAGCCATTACATGACTACATGTTTGAAAATATTTACTAATACATGGATTTGAAAGCCCATCAAAAGGATGTGTATATACAGAAATATTTGATGTACTTGTGTTGCCTGTCATAGAGCATCATATAGTATAAAGATAAGACTAACATGATATGATTTAAAGTTTTAAACATTTTATTTTTTAGGGTATGAAATCATTTAAAGGTTAATATGGTTAGATGACATATATATGGGAATGTACATAAATGGATATGCAATAAATAATATCTTACATTATTTAAAACACATTAATGGGATGGGGAAAGAGTGTGGGGGAAATTTATACAAAAATTTTGTAACAAATAATAATAAGTTAAAACGTTATGTTGCTTGCATAGAAATTCTTAGATAGTTAGATTGTATTCAAATTCTAGACTAGACATAGTGAAAACTCTCCACTTATATAGCATTGAAATATAATTTGTAATATATAAATAATCTATTCTAAACATGATTTAGAGTTTGATATTTATAACTGATTAATAAACATAGTTAAATGTTGATATAAAGAAACAAAAACCAAAATTAAACAAAGAAACAACACCTGGGCCAGGTGGCATGTTACCAAAGCCCCTATGGACCAGGTAAGATACTGGCAGCTAAGGCACCAGACCAAAAAATCTGTCATTCTAGACAAAAAAAATCACTACACCCTCCTACAACAAAAATATCAGCTAAAACCTCAAATGTTCTGTGCTGGTATCAACAATCTTCTCCACTCAGGCCATTCCACCACTCCTACCCCATCAGCTGCCCCTGATAAATCCCCTGTTTAAATTGCAAACAGCTTCAACTCCTTCTTTACTGAAACTATCCATTCTCTAGCTACCCATCTCACTCCATCAGACACAAACACCAACTGTGGCAAATCTAGCCCTGACCCACCCAGCACCCAACCCACCTTTACCTTTCAAACCGTACCTACCAACCTGATCTGGACCTTACTCAAAAAGCTAAAACCTACTAAACTAGCTGCCGACCACTTCCCAGCTGAATATCTTCAAAAAGCAGCTGATGCCGTAGCACTTCCCATTTCTAGTCTGATCAACAGATCCATCTCAAAAGGATCCATCCCAGCAATATGGAAAATATCACATGTTATACCTCTCCATAAAGGAGGAAGTTTCACAGAATTCTCTAACTTTAGACCTATAGCCATTTTTTCACCACTACCTAAAATCATGGAAAGATGCATACACAAACAAATCATGCACTTTCTTATTTAAAATGGAAAGCTCGCCAACTCTCAGCACGGCTTTAGGCCATTCCACAGTACCACCACGGCTCTTCTATCTTTTTCTAATGTCATCAATCTTCATTGTAACAACAACAAACTGTCTTCAGCACTCTTCCTAGAACTCTCAAAAGCTTTTGATATGGTCAACCATCAGCTACTGTTCAATACCTTACAAACCATCGGTTTAGACCAGCACACAATACAATGGTTTCCCTCTTACCTAAACGGTAGACAGCAGGCTGTCTTATGGCAGAGCAAGTTGTCATCCCAACTTCCTCTAACCCTAGGTGTCCTGCAAGGGTCCATACAAGGTCCTCTTTTTTTCTCTATCTTTATCAATGATCTGCACACCACCATCCCAGGAGCCACCTGCATCCAATATGCAGATGACTCAGTGCTAATATGCTCCACCTCCTCTCCTACACAACGTCTAACCCTCACCCAGACTACTTTCAGCATGGTAGAAACATGGTTAGCTAATTGCCGCCTGCTTCCAAATCCTAACATAACCAAGCTACTACTTTTCTCCCCTAACCATAGAATTCCTCCTTCTTCCTTCAACATCAAATCTAGCAATGACACCATTATCTCCCCTGATGACCATACAAAGCTTCTAGGCATAATAATAGACAACAACCTTAAAGTTGATAAACATGTCAATCACACTATTAAGTCCGTCAACAAAAACTTGGCTCCCTGCACAGAGCCAAACCTTTCCTCACCCACCCTAGCTAGAGTACCTATTGCAAGATTACACCTCCTCTCTACCCTTATGTATGCCTCCCCTAAACTCACCAACCTATCCAAACTGATCTCAACAAATTATCAGGATGTTACAATCATAT
Source organism: Protopterus annectens (assembly GCF_019279795.1). Classification (NCBI taxonomy): domain Eukaryota; kingdom Metazoa; phylum Chordata; order Ceratodontiformes; family Protopteridae; genus Protopterus; species Protopterus annectens. The sequence continues at coordinate 1,657,434,612 of NC_056732.1, forward strand.
AGCCAGATTCGCTACAGGCATGGCTTTTAGGACCCACCATTGCCAGAACCTCAAAACATTGGGAAGGCTAGAGTACCCTACCCTTCTACAGTTCAACCAGCTTATAGTAGCACATAAAATACTCCATCAACCTGATAACACACCTTCCCTAAAAAATATTCTCACCCCTCATAGTGCCCCCAGGCCATTACGCTCAGCTGATAAACTAATGATACTGACCCAAAAATCCAACAACTCTGCAGGCAATACTATATTTGCCAACTAAACCAGTAAAAACTGGAATCTACTTCCTAGTACCATTACCAAGGAAAAATCACTACCCCTATTTAAAAGAGAACTCAAAAAATACCTCACATGTCATTGGCTGTGCACTTGTTCTAAACCTAACAACTTCACTAATACATGTCTTGCTATCCAACCTGCTGTTTAGCCAAGTATCTATGCCTTATAGCATTTGAATGTCTAAGCATTGTGAATTATGAGATCCGATTGTAGTCTATGTTCACATTTTCTAATATGTCTTTGCCAATCAGATGTAAGTCTGTGCATTGTGTATATTGATATCTGCCTGTATTCTTTGTCTATATTTTTCTAAACACGTCTGCCTGAGTTTATCACTCAGTGATGTATGCACCTTCTCTTTTTTGGTAAGTGGCGCTTTTCTCCCCGAGCATCCGCTGAAAATGGACATATATCCAGTCGGACTATCCCGATCAACAAATGCAAAATAAAGAAAAATAAAATAAAAATATTCAAACTTAAGGTCTCCACTAACATTCTTATGGAGCTAAATGGTAGATATACTGTAGTTAGGGTATGAGGGTTAATCTGGTAGATTTCTTTTTATCTTATAGATTAGAAATGCTTGTCATTCCATCTAAGATAAGTTTTTTTTCAAAATTTTGCTTTCTATTGTTACAGTTATCCGTTTTTGTATTTTACTTGTGTTATCTTTATTGGTCAGAATTAGATTTTATTATATATATTTTTTCAAAGAAAACTAATCTTGTCATAATAATTAGAAAAGGAAAGATATTTATTCATCCACAATGTTTTGGAAGAATACAGAGTACTACTTGTATAAAAATAACTTTTAAACCAACTTAAACATATGTACTTATCACTACATACTTTAAACATCACTGGTTTGAACAATCCAAAGAAGAGACCTAATTTATTAAAATATATAAAGTTAAACAAAGCACATGTGATTTTTCTTCAAGAATCTCATTTTAAAACAAATGATTCATTTATTGGGAATCCACATGAATACTTAGTTTTATTCCACTCTTCATATAAAACAAAAACCAGAGGAGTAATAATACTATGGAGAAAGAATGCTACTAATCCCCAAATCATTTACAAATATGAAGATAAAGAAGGCCTTATAACAATTGTTATAGTAAAATTTAATAATAGAATATGGATCCTAGTAAATAAATATTGGTTTCCTGGTATGGGGACAGGGATAGCTAAAAAACATCTAGATCTTATTAACAGAATTTATTAGGGTAACTTGATAATTGGTGGTGATTTCAATTGTATCCTGGATAATTCAGAGACCACTAACAAGAAAAATCTACATCTCACTCCTATAGTAAAATGACTCATAAAATGGACTGAGAATTATAATTTAATTGACACATATATCATGAAAGATAATAACTCATTGTTATTCTCTCATCAAGACTATAGATTCAATACCCAAACTAGAATTGATAAAATCTTTATATCACAAGAACTAAACACAAAAATAATTATTTTTTTAATTTGTCCTTGCCCTTTGTCAGATCATAATTCTCTTCAAGCAAATTAAAAAGAACTGACTCATATAACAAGAATGCCAACATATATAACTAAATTGAAAGAGTTTAAACTATGGCTGATTTCAGAATTACAATTTTTCTTGGACACTAATCTTTCTGAAGAGATTAATATAATTATGATATGGGATGCCTTGAAAGCCTATATTTATGGCAAAACCCTTAAATGGTTTAAAAATAAATCCAAGGAATGGGAGTCTGAATTACATAATATACAAAATCAAATTACAGAGATCAAATAATTGGACACTATAAGTACTTCCACTGATAAAAAAATAATTGATGAGCTGAATAAAAAATACATTGAAATTCTAACCCATAAAACTAATTTAGCATTGGAAAATTAAAATTAAATACATATTCTACATCTCCCAAGTATAGGCACAACTTAGTTATGAGAGTTAAAAGGGAATCTAAAACAAATAACATCACAAATATTCTTCATAAGGGGAAAAAATAGTAAAAATTATCAGATATAAGTGAGATTCTTGATGCTTTTAAACATCACTATACCAAACATTATGGAACTAATAATCCTCATACTACTCCTTTAGATTTAGATTTAATATTTACAAAAGTTAAGAAAATGCCAGAAAAATTAAAATTAGACATTCAAAAACAAATTTCTTATAAAGAAGTTACAGAAATTATTAAGGAATGCAAATGTAACACAGCTCCAGGAACTGATGACATTATAATTGAACTATATAAATTTTTTCCAACATTTATAACCTCTCTTCTTCATAAATCCCTACTTGAATTTCAAACACAAAACATAATTCTGCCTTCATGGAGATATTAATTAATAACTCCAATCATAAAAGTAGGCAAAGATCCTATGCATTGCAGTTCCTATAGACCAATATTATTATTTAATAATGATTATAAGATCTTAATGTCTATTTTTGTCAATAGAATGAAAAAGTCTATGATTCATATCATAAATGAAGATCAAACAGGTTTCATATGTAATATGTGAACGTATGACAATATTCAAGGAGTACTATCACTGATATTTTAAATAGAGAAAACCAGGAAGCTATATTAATAGCATTAGATATAGAAAAAAAGCATTTGATTCATTACATTGGGATGATTTATTCAAAATATTAGAGCTCTATGAATTTCCTCAGTCCTTTATATCATTGATAAAAAATATTTATAAAAATAACTTAGCATATGTTAAATTAGGACCATGCACTTCTGAGCCAATAATGTTAACGAATGGCACAAAACAAGGTTGTCCTATGTCTTCTATTATATTTGCTTTAGCTACTGAATTATTTGCTTCCTCAATATGCTCTAATGCTAAAATAAAAGGAATTGACATACACTGACAATACAACTCTAAAAAGATGTTATTCACGGATGACATACTCCTTACCTTATCTAACTCAAAATAATCTATAAAAGAATTAGCTATATTAGTTGAAACATTTTATTCAACTTCAGGTCTTCATTTAAATAAAACAAAATCTAACTTCATAATATTAAATAAAAAATTAGATCAAAGTAGAGGAAAATAGTATAATTGGCAAACAAGTCTTCAATTTAAGTTATTTAGGCATTATCTTAACTAAAAATATAGATAAAATTTTAACCTTAAATTATAGTTACATTATAAAAACTTTGAAAGATTATACAGAAAAGTGGAATACAATTTATTTAACTTTTGAAGACAGATTACAACTAATAAAAATGGTATTGTTACCAAAAATTCTATATATAGTACAAGCCATACCAAAGATACCTGATAGGTACTTATTAAAAGAACTAAATACACTTCTATTAAAATTTCTTTGGCACCCAAATAGAAATACAATAGCATATACACATAATAGACCATGGGATCAGAGAGGGATTACGTTTACAGACATAGAAACGTACATTAAAGCTTCTATTTTTAGAATCATTATAAATTGGGTTGATCCACATTACTCTTCTAATTGGAAAACTTTACACACTATTATTCTTTTAAATGAAAATTCCATAATAAAAAATCAGAAGTTAGATAACCAGAATAATTTACTGTGACATATTTTATGTATTGGAATTCAATATAACCTAGTAACACTTACAAAATCAAAACTTACAAATCATATTTTTGAAATATTCAGAAGATTTGTTAATACTAATACAGATGTTAAAAATGGGATGAACCATTTAGCTCAACAAAAAAAACTTTTTCAATAAAATACACAGGAAGGTATTTACAAAATGGGAAACAAATAATTTCATCTGCTGGCAACATTGTGTTAATAATCTGAAAGTTGTTGATAGTCAAGATATAATAAGTTCATACGATCTTTCTTCTTCTGACTGATTAGTTCTTCAAAGAGTATTGACTTCCTCACATGATCTATGCAGAACAGTTAATAATTCTTCCTTTAAAGACATACCTAAATTTGTAAATTATTTGTACGATATTATTTATGAAAATCACAACTGTGGAAATATAATATCTAAACTATATAAATTATTAATAAGTTATAAAGTTAGAATTCAACAGAATTATTGGAATTTCATCACCAAAGGTCATTCAATATATATGTCTGAGGAAAACAAATCTAATCTTTTATAGTCTATCAAACTAACATCTAATGTTCAATTTTGGAGAATTTTTACATGGAAGTTTTTGCATAGATCATTTTATACACCCAATAAACTAGCTAAATTTGACTCTTCCAACAATGCCACATGTTGGAGATGTTTACAAGCATGTACAGCTGACTGGTTGCATGTTTCACAACTACAGTAAAGTCAAAACATTTTGGGCAGATATTAATAATTTTTTGCAAGCTATATTTTCAGATACCTTCTTGTTAACCAAAGCTTTGATTTTATTAAATATTTCTGAAACAAATGTAATGAATAAAAATCATTTGTATCTATTATGGACCATACTAGCAGTCGCTAGGAGGTGTATATCTAGAAAATAGAAGCCCAACACTGAACCATCTTTTAAAGACTTCTTTAAATTACTGAATGACAGAGCATTATTGGAAATTACAGTCAAAGAACTAAGAATCTTTCCTAAGTCTTGGAACAACAATCCATGGAAGAAGATATTATCTCTTATTGAGAGATTATAAACATCTTCAGGCTCTTCTTAAGTGAAAAAAAATGAAAGAAGAGAATATTTGTTTGACAACTTTAATAGATGACTGCCTAGATTGGTATATTTAATTTCTAATCTCTGGCCAAATGTAAATAGTGTATATAGTTTACTATTTGGTTTATTTTACTAGCTAAAATTCATTAAATCTTTGTAAATTTTGTAAAATCAATAAAAAAATTTCTGAGCAAAAATTAATTTAAAGGGGGGCACTTAGAATTTCTACTATTATGTTTTTTTAGAGTTAAATTCAATAATTTTCTACAAATACCAAACAGATGAGAATGATTTTGATGGTAACGCTCTCTTAACCCTTATGTTGATATATCAGTGTTGAAATATCTTGTACTGAAACCTGAATCTACAGATTGCAACACACCTGGGAATTGATTTATTGGTATGGTTAGCATAGACTCCAACAGTTCTTGGCTGGATCCAAAAACCTAACTCTTCCACATATATTCCTGCTCTGAGATCTTCAGTATGTGTCATCAATTCCTCCTGCATAGCTTTAAATCATCTCGCTGAACTGTTTAAGATTTGGCTTTGATAATTAGCCAACACAGATGT
>NC_056732.1:1657554606-1657572106 GCF_019279795.1 Protopterus annectens
AAGTATCCATGTCTATAGTTCAAATGTGCATTCAGTGAATAGTCCTAGACCCATATAACTTTCGAGAAAATGAGTTTCGACCAAATGAGTTTTCAGTGAAGTAAGCTTTCAGTCAAGTGTGAACAGTCATCTGAGTTTCAGTGAAATGTGCTTTCAGTGACTAGTCCTAGACCCATATATATATATATATATATATATATATATATATATATATATATATATATATGGATTCCTATTACAAGAACAAAAGTTGACTACTTCAAATTGTAATAGGAAGCCTTATATATATATATATATATATATATATATATATATATATATATATATATGGTTCTAGGACTGTTCACTGAAAGCACATTTCAATGAAACTCAGATGACTGTGCACAATTCACTGAATGCTCACTTCAGTGAAAACTCAATTCACTGAAATTCATCTCACTAAAAGTTATATATGGCCTTTTCCCCACTGTAGTGCGACCCTGGAGTTATAATATAAAGTAAGGGTGTGTGTGGGGGGTGTGGGGTTGTAGCCCCCCACATAGTTTGAGTTTATATTTTTTTATGGAAAGAGTTATTCAATGCACTTCTTAATATATACATATGTCTATGGTTTAAAATATCTAAAATAGGTGGGGCTACACCCCCACACCTCCCTTACTTTATATTCTTTATTCTGATGAAGTCTTCTATGTGAAAGACGAAAGCGCTTAATCTTGGTGTGTTTTTACTGCAATAAACGGAGCTCGTATACAGGCTTGTTTGGTGCATTTTTCATTTGGTTCCTCGTCTTCTGTTATTCGCACTGCACCAGATATTTGGATTTTAATATGATTCAGCATTATCTGCTACTTATAGTATTAGAAATGATCTCAGCACTGTCAAATGTTTATTTTTTTCATCTAAATGCAATCAAGGGATTCTTTTAGATAAAGCGTGATGAAGAAGTCTCCAGACATTTACCACTGGGAAGAAACAGTTTCATTAGACTTGTGTTTGGTAATTTATCAGCACCAACTTTGTTCTAAAGAGCTGTTGCACAGGTAATTGAAGCTTGTCATCTATTAATGAGAAGTTAGATGCAAGAAGAGCATGGCAAGAAAAATAAACATACAAAATAAATTAAGATAACATAATTTCAAGTTAAGCACAAATGTAAGATGGGCACATCTGAAATTTACACAATTTTACATAAGAGAAACTGAAATCTAATTCACAAAAAAGCAATCATGCTACTATCAAATCCATGAGACAAGATTGTACTATAATGGGATCCAGAATAATACAGTATCAGTGCCATACAAATGTGTACCTAGAATGTCTAAAATAAGAAAGCTGTGATAGCAAGTTGTATAATGGGATTGAAGCAATGAACAGGATATGAGTTTTGAAATACTCAAGAAATACTGTGAGAAACTCAATGTGATTTAAAAATTCCACTTGTACTACATGCAGAAGCCAGTCAGAAATACATAGGAACTGGGATCCTACAGAGAACCAAATAGTTCATGGGTATGAACATTTTTGGATGCCGAAAAGTAACATGTTGAAACAGAAAATAAATTATCAGCAACAATGCATAGCTGTTAGAAATTCTATTAATGTATCTGTGGTAAATATGTTCGTATGGAAACAGACTAAAAATGTTTACAAAATATATTCTGAAAGTCATTGTACAAGACGGTTCCAAGATTACAGAAGATGCTACTTAATCTACAGATGCGTGATCTGAAAAGGAAAACACGGAGAATGCAAGAAACCATATAAAACACTTATGTTGAGTATAGCATATTTTAGAAAACAGCATGAAATTTGCTGGAAGAAGAAATGGAAGTTGGGGAAAACCATGAGGCGCATCAGGAGAGACTAACTCACCTCAGAGAGGCACAGGGTAAGTATGTATCAGCAGGTAGACTAGATACTGAAAGAATTTACAACGAGATATTAGATTAAGTGACAATCATCAGCAAGGAAACAAATATAGTCATATGTTTTTTCTTTCAAGGAAGCAAAATTAGTTATGTTGAAGGTTTAATACACATAGATGTAAAAGTAATGATTCCATATCAGCCAAGAAGGCAAACACTTGTGAGGAAACATGACCCACATATGAGTATTGTAAAGTGCAAAGAAAGTCCAAGAGATGTAACAGGAATGTTGGTCGGAGGTGGTATAAGGAGTCTTGGACTTTTGCTCAACCCACCAGACTAGATAATGGGATGTGGTTAACAATATGATATCCAGTTCAGAGAGAAGGGGTCCCATCCCACTGGGTGATGTGGAATGTAATGTCCTGGCAGACAAAAAGGGAAATACATGGCCCTATGGAAGACTTACAGGTCTAGAAGATCAAAGAAGTATGGGAAAAAAAACAGACAGAAAGACACAACAAAGTCTCTGTGAAAGATTTGTAGGTCTGGAAGATTAATGAATTATGGTAAAAAAATGAAAGAAAGACAGAACAAGTAATGTAGAGTTTCATCATTTGCAGTACTAATATCACAACAATAAAAAGTAAAGAATGTTTCTTGTATCCAGTGTAAAATTGTTCATGAAGATAAGATTAAATGGATTTGTTTCAGTTTAAAGAAACTATGTTTCTTTTGTGTGGAGATTATTTTTCCAAATTCCCTAAAATAATCAGAATAAAAGGCACGAAAACACTATGGCTTGCTATTTGGTATTCATTAAATGGCTCTACGCCTATTTTAGAGCTGCAAAATAAAGGTAAATGGCAGAATATGCTAATGATATAAGTAGATGAATTGAGCAGCCATGGTGGTGCAGCGGTTAGCATTGCCACCTCACAGCAAGAGGTTCTCCGGTTCAATCCTCAGCTGGGGTGCCTTCTGTGTGGAGTCTGAATGTCCTCCCTGTGGTCACGTGGGTTTCCTCAAGGTGCTCCAGTTTCCTCCCGCATCGCAAAGATGTGCTGTAGGTGGATTGGACACTCTAAATTGGCCCTAGGTGTGAGTCTGTGTGTGTGCGTGCCTTCTGTGGAAGGTTGGGCACCAGGCTGGCAACTCGATATGGTAAAACTCCACTGCCAATCATGAGCAGACAGATGATCCACTGTGGTGACCCCTAACTGGGAAAAGCCAAAAGAAGAAGAAGCATAAGTAGCTGAATTACATGCTAATTAACCAGTCCAACATTGTGGAGCTATTCATGAAACTATAAAGCAATTGTGCACATTCAGCATAGCCATTTGTTCTGAAATACAAAGCTCTTTGGATTACCTAAATGATTATGCTTATAAAAAAGCAGTTGCTGCCATTAGAAAGCTGTATATGCAGCAGGCTTTAATTAAAGTTGCTGCTGCTGTTGACAGACCTCTGGCAAGAAGAAGATGATGAAGAAGGGTGTTTATACCCTATTTGACTTAGTACAGACTGCATGACACAGAAAATCCTAGAGCAAAACCAGGTGAATAGGGAAACAGTGTAGTAAATATGCAGTCTTGTCTGTCTTCATCTGAGCCCCAAGGTAAATATGGAACCTGTCTGAAAAAAAATATTTAACTGCTTAGTTCCATATGGAAATAGTTACATATCCCTAAGATGAGACATCTCTCATGTGTACAGTAATGTCAGTAATACTCTATGGATGATATATGTAATATCCACCTACAGACCTTGTGCAATAATATGCATCAAGCATTTTACTTTCCCACATATAGATGCACGATCATCATCACTGGCACAGGGTGGTGGGAGAAAGTAGATGAAGACAAGCCTGACATGAAAGAAGTCAGTGCAAATTATTGAAGCGTATTGCCTTGAACATTCTGCATGCAGTATACACACCATTGTTGTTCTTCATGTCAGAATCCTCATCAATGATTTTATGTGAATCCACTGCTGAGATGATATGATCTGTGCCAGTGGACAAGAACTTCTCATTTTCAGTCAGTGGTGTTTTGTTAGCAGGTCCCTCCCCCTCATAGCCTGGTCAATTTCACATGCCACAAATATCCCGTATGACCCTGGCTCTATGTCAGCTTTACTGATATGTATGGACAACGGCTTTGATACCATTTACATAGTTGAACATCTGCTCCCAGAGGAGTACTTGTCAGTTCCGCTTCTTCTTCTTTTCAAAGAGAAGGAGCTATGTCGACTTAATGACTGGATGATAACTTCATTTTTTGCAGCACTCTAAGGCATTTTACAGTGTGCAGATATCATGGGTACCATAGCCTTGTGGGAGTTGAAAAACAAAATGATATTGCACAATGAAGATACAACTGATTCTTATCAAAACAAATATGCATGTATGAAAATAGGCATCCATCATGTACAAAATAATTTAAAAAGTAAATCTCCATATTAGTACACAGAGGTAAATATAGCCACCCCCCCAAAAAAGGAAAAGAAATAAAGAGTAAGTGTACAGACCATGTAAAGAGGACAATAACTGCGTTAGTGAGTAGTACATTGCAGCATTAACCAAAGTAATGAAAACCTTCCCAGTACAAATGTCTGAAAGTGTTCTCGGATGTCCACTTGTGTGGATGGCAGTCAGTTATACATCACAGGATTGATTTGTGGGCTACAAACATCAAACCCTTGACCTTGTTAGAATGTGATACAGCACTCTCCTGCAATAACTTGCCAAATAGGTAAGGAAATGTTCCATATTGTCATGTTACATTCTTCACAGACATTTGTAATGTACTACATAACTGATATAAGTGTCTATGCCATCAGCAAGGGACAAACAATGTATACACTAAGCTATGGGTGTATTGTGAAATGCAATACATTAGTAAGGTTGAACTACAACATTTTGTGGAAAAAAAACCCAGCAACTTACCTTTGCATCAAGTTAGTTGTGACACTAAAAATATATTTTGCAAGTAATTATCAGCATGCAGCTCTCTGGATAAACAGTCTTCCCTTCCACATACACATTTCCTCTCCTACACAATTACCTTCATATGGTACAGTTTCAGTCTGATGAGCACTGTGGATATGCAAATGAGATGTGAACTCATCACCATTCAGGAATTCCAAAATATGCAGTAAGTGCAGAAAAAGTAAATATGATATAAGGACCTACATGATACCTCTGCAAGGACAAGCACTGAGAAGTGTTACCTGCTAAGTGCTTGCAAATGTGAATGATTAGTCTACTGCATTATTAATCAGGATGTGTCAGCAAAAAGTGAATTGCAAGAAATTTTGTGAATACCATTGACCAACTTAGGAGAGGAACATTCTTAACAGTGATATGAATTGTTTATGACAATAGTTTCTGCCTCTTAATACATTTCTGTCTGAAATTCTAAGGAAGAAATTCTACAAAAGGGCCTTACAGAAACAGATGCTTGGTGCCAGAGCCATGGGCTCAAACTCAATGCCAAGAAATGTATTGTTATCCCCTTTGGGAAAAAAACATGTATCCATGAATTACCATATAGGTGGTAGTACACTAAACACAGAATGTGTGATAAGAGACTTAGGGACACAGGTGGACAGTGGTCTCACCTTCGATAACCACATCGCCACAACAGTCAGGAAATCCTTCTATGTGGCACACTTCATCACAAAGGGCTTTTCATCCAGAAAAAAGGAGGTCATTGTCCCACTGTACTCATCCCTCATTAGACCCATTATAGAATACAATGCCCCATTTGGTATGTACCTCTCAAGACATCTGCAACAACTGGAAAGGCCTCAGAAATACCTCACTAAAAGAATCACAGGCCTAAAGCAGATGCCCTACGCTGACCGCCTTAAAAAACTCCAGCTATACTCTGTCACATATCGTCTACTCAGAGGCAATCTCTGCTTAACATACAAGGCCATGTCAAACCCAGAGCTGTTGGACATGCTACACTTAAAGAAATCCCAATCCCTCAGAGCTACACGCTCCAGGGATCTAAACCTTGTCATCACAATAAACAAAACATGCTGGAGGGATAGGTTCCTGACCCAGAGACTCCCCAGACTCTGGAATAGATTGCCCATACATGTCAAGCAGAGTGCCTCTTTAGACCTCTTCAAGAGGAACCTAGACGATTGGATGGGAGAAAGGAAAGTCACCCCAGGGATCACGTCAGTCGCCCTGCTAGACAGGGGTCCAGGAAAGTAAATAATGTGGGAAGAAATAGCCAGGGAATTGTTATGGCTAGGCTTGTATAGGCCCTAGGGCTGATAGCCTAGTACCAACCTATGAACCTATGAAGTAGATTTACTCGCTAAAACATATCAACTGCAAGGAAAACCAAATAGCTGTCTTGTTAGAGAAATATAGATCTGGAAATGATGTTCATTTTTTATTTTATATTGTATGAGGGAAGACTATCTTCCCTGTTGCCAGTATCACAGTCATCCACACATCTTACTTCAAATTACACTGGACAAAATCAGGATTTTTTTCTGTTGCAGCTGTAATATCATCTGATACTATGTCACCTATTGAGTATAAATAGCCTCTTTTTTATCTTCATAGTATAATGTGTGTGGCACATAGTGATAAGATTACAAACTGAGTATTTTCAATGCCCTGGCATCTTTGGGGTCTAATCCAGAGACAGCTTTGTTTGTGTGAACATAATGATGTTTAGTGAGCATATGTTCACGCTGAAACAGAACCACATTGAGGAAAATCAGAAATATACATGTTACCTATTGCCTCCTAAAGTTTCCTCTATATCAGTAAACTTTTATTCCTTTTTTGTTTATCATTTGCACACTGTTTGACATTGTGCACTCTGGACTGGCAGCAGTCCCCAGCAGTGAACTATCATTCACTGCCTAAGGAACAAAGTGAAACCTTTAATTTAGGCTACCTTCTGGTGCTGATGTGTTGATGTTAACACTCTAGATATTAATTAGAGAATAAATTCCAATTTTCTGCTAATTAGCCCTTTGGCACAAGGTATATCTGAAGTGACTTGAGAGAAATACAACTGATGATACAGAGCTCAAATCCAATTAATTGATAATTTTACAGGGGGTCTGAATACATATTTATACATATTTTAGATCACTATGTTGTGTAAAATGCAACTATTCTTAGTATTGCTAACAGCATGTGAGCTGTTATCTGTCCACTGTCTCAATATTTGTCATTAACTACAAGTCTGATAATGTGTGTCACAAATTAAATTTTTGATATTACAAGGAGATTTGAGAATGACAAATGTATCACCTGAATACAGTTCTTTCTCTGGTCATTGCTAATTATACTCACTGATTTAATTAATTTTACTGTCAACTTTTGCTCTGTCATTTTTTTTTCCTAATGCCACTTGCATTTGTACTCTAGTTGGCAATGCACAAATACAGTTCACTGCCTAATGAAAAAAGTTAAAAAGTAAATGTAAGCAGCCTTCTGTAGTGCAAACAAGCCCGGTGGTGGTGCACATCAATCAGCACTCTGGATAGTATTCAGTTAAGAAATTCCATCTGTCAGGTAACCTTAGCAATGTCACAAGGTGTAAGTGCAGTGATCATAAAGAGCAAAGACAGATGATGCAGTGTTTGAATCCAGTTGATGGATTCTTTCACAGAGGTGGGTCAAAATGACATTTGTCACAACATGTTGATTAGGAATGTAAGTAATGCATGAGAATCATAAATTTGTTTATTACCAGAAATTAAATTAAACTAAATTACTACTCTCCCATCAGGACACAAATGCTCATCAGAAGTTGAATTCTGCTCACTGCACACTCGGGCAACTCTGCAGTCCATGGCTACCACCCCACCTTTACAGTGTAGGAAGAAATCAGTACTGCAAAACTAAGCCAAGGATATACCCTTTGAGCCTGAAAAATCGGCACACTCGGGCAACTCTGCAGTCCACGGTCACCACCCCACCCATACAGTCTAGGAAGAAATCAGTATTGCAAATCTAAACCAAGGTTATACCCTTTGAACCCGAAGAGCATTTTACGTGTATGTGTTATGATAGTGAAGCTTTAACATTAGCTGTGTTACTTAGTAGTTCTAAGTGTGTTAATAACACTGACTGTTTGAGCCTTGTGTCCCCCCCAGCTTGTGTAGTAATCCTAACTGTCCACTAGACAGTATACACTTAATTCAGGTCCTTCCTATTCTCTGTGATTAAAACTTAACCCTCAAGCAGCCCTTTCAGTGCTGTTTGCCTTAGTTTTGTATCACTTGAGCCCCACCTGTTTATTTGTATCTCTATACATTCCCCTTCATTGCTAACATATCTCCCTACTATAATCTGTGCATAAACTGGCTACTAATAAGCAAGTCAATGTGAAGACACACTCCCAACCTTAATAAACGTTGCTGTCTCTTCTCTCCTTTACTTTACAAGTAGAGTTGTATTACTACTCACCCCCTCTGAGGCCTTCACTCATAATTTTCCACTGCTTGCCTCTCTGGTTTGGCTGGTTTATTAACATTGCACCTAGTTAACACACTTTTTGCTACCCCCACCCCAATACTAAGTCTATATTAGACTCCTGCTGTTTATGGAGGCATCTTTAAATTACCAGTTTCCCATCAGGACATAAGTGCTCATCAGCAGTTGAATTCTGTTCACTGGTAAGCCATTAGACCTCAGGAATTTCTTAGTGCTGTTTTTAGCTAATTATTTTATCACTAGTTAAAGAGCTACTAGTAGTTAAAGAGCTACTAGTGGCAAATATAATCTTTTTTATCACCCCAAGTGTGAACTATCAATCTGCAGTATAAAACTAGAGAAATCAAATATCACATTTTACAATTACTTACCATGCATGCACAGAAATCAGGTCAGGTATCTCGTGGTTTGGTTTGGCCTCGCTCTGCTCACCCTCCCTGTGCTCGGGCTTGCTCCATGCCCTACCCTTCCCCCAAATGTCACCTGCCCCCAGTGGTGCTAAATTTAAAGCTCTAAAAACCACACCCCATCCACTATAACATATCAAAGATAACCTCCTAGGTCAAACCACGCCCCCTACCTGCCACTAATCTTCCTAGTCTTCTTAATTTATTCCTGCTCCAAATACAGTTCCAACATAATGCCCCAGCCAGGCACTATGTTATATCTCAAAATACTGCTATTATTTTCGCTGTTACCTCTGTTACTCATTCCATATCTCCTCACAGCCTATGAAAATCATCCCTACCTAGGTTTCCACTACCCAAAATCCCAAACTATCACTACATCAATATCAAACAATACTGACCACTTCATAACCCCCCCCACATACCTGGCCCCACCATTCCTAAACACTACCAACCAATTAGATCCAGGTATATCAGCCCCAAAACTAAACATTACCAAAAATGTATAAATAACATTATGAAACTCATACTTAGCTTACATTACAGCCTGACAATGGATGGAGACATCCACCCAAACCCTGGCTCATCCCCACCTGCTGATTCCAGTTCCCAAACTAATATTCCTTCTAACATAACACTGGCTAATAGACCCCCTAATTCTCTCCTGACCTGCCACCTAAATATCAGAAGCATAAACAATAAGGTCCATAATCTGCATGCCCTCTTAGCAGTTTACTCCCCATATGTATTATGTTTTACGGAGACTTGGCTAAAACTGGTAATTAAAGACAATGAGGTGATACCACCAGGGATATGACATACTTAGATTAGATCGTACTACTAGGAAGGGTGGTGGGGTAACTGTACTCTATAAAAATACACTAGATGTTAATACAGTATCCCTACAACCACCCCAGTTTAATAACGCAGAAATTCTTATCAAACTACAGATAATTAACAATAACAAATACATAAACATTGTCTGCGATTACATTCCCCCAGGTAATAATACTAACACCCTAGACAACATCCTTCACTGGTTATCCAGTACCTACCCCCAAGAAGCTATGGTGAGTGGAGATTTTAACATTCATTGGAACACCCGTTCCTTGGAATCTTCTACAACCCATGTCAACCTACATGGTTTTACACAGCTCATATCCTCCCCTACCAGGATAGGCAAACCCAATAACAAAGACAGTATCCTAGAATAGATACTTATCAACAGCCACCCCTATTTGTACAAGTCAGGGACCCTCCCTGATGACCTAAGTGACCACATACGTACATACATTATCAAGCACAAGGTGGACAACCCCCACCAGACCACCTTTAAAACCATCAGAAATAATAAGAACTTCAGCTCCACCAATTTTCAAAATGAACTTAAAGCTTGTAATTGGTCAATCCTAAAGCATCTTTCACTGGACGATGTGGTAGCATACCTTAATTCCATATTCCTTACTATTCTTGATTCTTACACTCCTGCTCACTCCATTAGAACCAAAACATAAACTGCCCCGTGGCTCTGAAAACAGACCAAATCTAAAATCATAGCTAAGGCATGGGACAAATGGCGTACCACAAAAGACCCACTAGATCAACTCAGATGCTGACAGCTAAGGAATCACACAAAAAAATCTATTATATTAGACAAAATAAACTTCTACTACCATCTTCAACAAAAACATCACAACAAGCCTTAAAGGTTTTGGGCAGGAATAAACAAACTTCTTTGCCCAGGATAGTCTTCCTCTCCTACCCCATCAGCTTCCAATCATAAATACCCAGAGGATATTGCAAATACCTTCAATAGTTTCTTCACAGAGACTATCCAATCCCTAGCCAGCCAACTGGCACCCAGCTGCTCCAAACCAGATTCTGCCACAGCCAATACCCCACTCTCCTTTAGATTTCAGCTTGTTTCTACATCACTTATTAGATCTCTAATTAAGAAATTAAAACCATCTACTCTAGCAGCTGATCTCCTCCCACCACAGTGTCTGCAAAAAGCAGCAGATGCCATAGCATACCCCATCTCCATTATAATCAACAGAACCTTACTGAAGCCACCATCCTCTCCATTTGGAAAATATCTTATGTAACACCACTCCATAAAGGAGGCAGCTCCTTTGAACTGAATAACTTTAGACCCATAGTTATTCTGTCACCATTGGCTAAAATTATAGAGAAGTGTGTCCATAAACAACTTATGCATTATCTTACCTAGAATAAGCTGCTGGCTAACTCTCAGCACTGTTTTAGGCCACACCACAATACCACCTCAGCCCTCCTGTCCTTCTCTAACACCATAAACCATAGCCAAAATAATAGTAAGCTTTCCTCAGCCCTCTTTTTAGATCTCTCCAAGGCCTTTGATATGGTCAACCACCAAATACTCATGCACACCCTTAAGGCATTCTCACTAAATAGCTGTGCACCTCAATGGTTTCAATCTTATCTGTGTGGTAGACAACAAGCCATCCTATGGCAGGACAAACTATCAACCCATCTACCCGTCACCCTAGGAGTCCCCCAAGGCTCCATACTAGGTCCCCTTCTTTTCTCTATCTTTATTAATGACCTTCCTGCCATCATCCCAAATGCTACCTGTATCCAGTATGTGGATGACTCCACCTTGATTTGTTCAATCACCTCCCCGACAGATCTAATGACATTAACCCAGAATACTTTCAATATAGTTGAAAACTGGCTCTCAAACCATCAGCTGAAATTAACTGTGCAACAAAGCCAAGAAACCCATCAAAACAGACAAAATCACCTATTACCAAAATCTACAAGAAAAACATGCTAGAAACCCCAAAAAAGTCTGGGCTGCAGTCAACTCTGTACTGCAACCTGGGAAAACTACTACCCCTGCACCCAAAACAGAGAACAATAATGACAATATCCCCACACAGTTTAACAAATACTTTACTGAGACAATCCAGGCCCTAGCTAATAACCAAATAAATGTCACTCAACCAACCCCAACAAACACACCAACCACAATGGAAATACAAGCTAGTAGCCCCCACTTTAGCTTCCAACCAGTATCGATCAAAACCATCCAAAAACTCCTCCAAAAACTCAAACCCACCACCCTGGCTGCGGACAACCTACCCACAGAATACCGTCAAATAGCCATAGCCTATATGGTTGCTATTCTCATTAACACAGCTATCACAGAGTGCAAAGTACCCCAACTATGGAAAATCTTCCATATCATGCCGCTACACAAAGCAGGTAACTCCTTTGAACTCAGTAACTATCATCCTATTGTTATCTTATCACCCATATCTAAAATCCTAAAAAGGGTCATACACACTCTTGAACTACCTCCTACAAAACAAATTACTATGGCTTTAAGCCCTTCCACAGTACATCCACTGCACGTATATCATTCACTAATACCATTAATTACCATAGAAATAACGGAAAACCTGTCTCAGCCATATTTTTAGACTTATCCAAGGCTTTCTATATGGTTAACCACAATAGACTTCTCAACTCACTCTCTACCTTAAACCTTAGTTCCTCCTCCATCACATGGATGAAGAGCTATCTGTCAGGACAGCATCAGGCAGTAAATGGCAAAACCAACTATCCCTTTACTACCAGTATCCTTAGGAGTCCCTTAAGGCATCATTCTAGGCCCATTGCTCTTCATTCTATTCACCAATCAACTCCCATCCTCCAGCCCCCAGGGCCTCAGTTATTCAATACACAGCTGATATCACAATCATATGTGCAGCCCCCACTCTAGACCATCTCCACTCACAAACACAAGAGTCCTTCTCATTAGCAGGAACCTGGTCCACTAACCACCACCTTATTCTTAACCCAAATAAAACAAAATTACTGCTATTTTCCTCTCATAGAATACCCCCAACAGATAACTTCACAATAACTTCTGATAACAAAACTGTAATCACCCCAACTGGCCACACCAAACTGTTAGGCATTGAAATAGACAACAACCTATGATTTGACCTGCACTTTGTCCAAACTATCAAGAAAGTCCACAAAAAACTTGGCCTGCTCTATCATAACAAACAATTTCTCACAAACCAATCCAGAACCACAATAGCCAGGTGACATCTGCTATCCACCCTATGCATCCCCAGTCCTAAACTTCTTCTTCTTGTTCTTTCGGCTTTTCCCGGTTAGGGGTCGCCACAGTGGATCATCTGTCCGCTCATGATTGGCAGTAAAGTTTTATGGTGTGGAGTTGCCAGCCCGGCGCCCAACCTTCCACAGAAGGAACACACACGCACACACTCACACCTAGGGCCAATTTAGAGTGTCCAATCCACCTACAGCATGTCTTTGGGATGTGGGAGGAAACCAGAGCACCCGGAGGAAACCCTCGTGACCACAGGGAGGACATGCACACTCCACACAGAGGCATCCCCAGTCCTAACCAACTTTTGTAAATCTGACCTAAACAAGCTAGAATCCTGCTACAATAAGGTAGCTAGATTTGCTACAGCATCCGCATATAGGAGAAATCATTGTACGTCCCTCAAAAAGCTAAACTGGTTAGAACTCCCTCAACTATTTCAACTCAATCAACTGTCACTAGCACATAAGCTATACTACTACACAGACAAAATCCCAGCCCTCCAACATCTTACACGACATCACACCACAACAAGCACCTTGAGATCTAGCACCTTTAGTCTTCTAAAAGTCACCAAATATAACAATGAAGCAGGGGAACTCTCTCTTTAGCTACTACATCTCTAAACTCTGGAACTCTCTACCAGCCACCCTTACATCCAATACCTCCACTACACAATTTAAAAAACTCCTAAAACCCCACCTTACAAACAACTGAATATGCTCCTGTAACATCCCTGGGTAAAGACAGGGATCCAAGCAGCAACTATTTACATAGCCACAGACCAAAGTCTCCCACCGAGTCCCTAATCCTAATGTGACCTATGAAAGCATAACTGCAAAATATTGTATTTAAAACTTCTAAAGAAATGCATGACAAAATGTATTAGTCTACTATGTACCATAATGTACTAGAAGTGTGTTATCTCTGTATTTTAAATAGTTACTAGTCTGTAGTCGAATGTTAGTATATTGTATGCAAATGGAGCTTTTCTCCCTGGGCTTCTGCTGAAAATGGACATGTGTCCAGCCGGACTTTCCCGGTCAACAAATGTAAAATAAATAAAATAAAATAAAATTCTCCCCAACTTGTAAGTCTTCCTCACTACTCTTTAGCATAAAATCTAATAATAGTACCATTATCTCCCCAGATGCACAAACCAAACTCTTAGGTGTCACAATAAACAACACCCTCAGATTTGATATCCATGTCACTCAACCTATCAAAACCATTAACAAAACACTTGGCTCCCTCTATAAGCTCAAACCTTTCTTTACCCCATTTGCTAGGACTGCTATTGCTTGTTCCCATCTACTCATCACTCTTCTCTATGCCTCCCCTCTACTCACTAATTTGAACAAATCCGCTCTTAGCAAACTCTCCAGCTGTTATAACCATATTGCTAGATTTGCAACAGACACGGCCTATAGGACCCGCCACTGTCACAACCTAAATCTTCTGGGTGGCTAGAATGGCCTAGCCTATTCAGTACAACCAGCTTATAATTGCCCATAAAGTTCTTAACCACCCTGATAATATGCCTGCACTTAAAAATATCATCAACCCTTATAGCAACCTGAGGTCACTTCGCTCTTCTAATTAACTACTGGTACAAACATCCAAAATCAACAACTCTGCTGGGCACTCTGTTTGATAACTCTGTTGGCAAAACGTGGAACTCTCTTCCTGCTGATCTTACTCTTGAACCCTCTCTTACTCAGTTCAAAAAAAGCCTCAAGCTATACCTTAAAACTCACTGGCTATGTCCTTGTTCAAAACCTGACTAGATCCTGCTCTATAGTCTGCAATCATGTTACACTGCCTAGTTAGTTTGTCAACACTGTTTTAAAAATGTATGATTATATTACCTGCTTGCTCAACTGGAACCTGTAAACTGTGTGTAACTTGTAATCATTTCGTGATTTTTACTGTATGTTCTACCTTGGAGCTTTTCTCCCGGGCCTCTGCTGAAAATGGACATGTATCCAGTCGGACTATCCCAGTAAACAAATGTAAAATAAATAAATAAGTAAAATGAATAAAAATGTATCATTACAGCTTTCTATAGAAGCAGAATGTGATGCGTGTAAATCATGTTAAACATGGCAATTATCATATTCAGTGCAGAATACACATATATAGGTCTGATGTGCACAATGTTTTTGTTTTAATTATTGAGGTCTCATGTATTGTAAGTAAATGCTTATGACAGTATGTGTTATGAAGTATGTACATAACCTAACCTACTCATAGCATGCAATTGCATGCATCTGAAATATATTTAGAAACACAAACACTGCCTTACATAGAAATGCCATCCTATGGCTATGTAAAGTTTCAAACATAGTCATCTTTTCATTATTTCTATATTCATTCATACATTAATATACCTCTTATTGCCATCTTAGCAAGTACGTTCTCCTGTGGCAGTGACAGTTAATCAGTAAAGTTAGACATTTTATTCTTTTTTCTTGGGTTCAATTAACAGGTGTAACTATTCCATCTTACCAGTGTCTAACTCCCAACAAGCCAATGTGCCAGAAGTCATACTCAAATGGCAATAATGAATTAGAATGCAGAGAACTCAAATGGCAGATTGTGTTTTATGCTTAGAGCAAACCAGGAGTCAACAGTAATATTAATTTCACGGTTGTTTTAACTAAAAATCAGAACAGCAAAAAATGCAAATAGAACTTCACTTGTTTTTTTAACATTTGCTTTTTTAATTACCCAATTTTAAACTGTGTGTTTTTCTGGAGAATTGATAATTGCATTAATGCCATGTGATAGAGGTTAGCTAATTAGTTTATTGTTGAAGGGTATTTGTGTTCTGAGAAGGCCAGTGTGGCCAAAAGCACTTAACATTGGAATTAAACTTTATATTTTTAATTCTGTCCATTTTTGCTGGTGTTTGTATTGTTATTAGAAGTCATACAATTTTCCCCCTAAACAACCATGATTCTAACCAACAACACAGAGTATATCAGGGTTTAACAGTGGAGCATGTCTCATTAGTTTGAGCACCACACATGGCCAAATGTCACGGCCATTTTATGTAGGGGTGTTATGTGGGAGATTTTCCAGAGTTGTGGTACTAGGTGCTCTGTGATTGAATGATTGATAAAAACAGAGAAAAGGTATGAGATGACATAATCTGCTAACTTGAGATATTCTGCTGGTAGATAATCCACTGCTACTGTTATTGGTTTTAGGTTTTTATATAGGAATTAAAGTCTTTCTTGCTATGGATTTGAAGGTGTTAAAGATGGTTTGTGTGCTGCCAAAGTAGAAAATGTGGTATGTGATCATTCAGGATATGTGGAAGACAGCCAGAGTGTAGTGAGTGTAAGGGTTTATTGGTAAGGGTCCGGTCTAGGATAGATTGTGTATTTGAGCTTTTGTGTAATCTGGTTGGGCTTAGTATAATTTCTGTGAATCCGTGGAGGTTGATGTGGCTTGTGGGGTTTTGTGAATTACAGTTGTTCCAATGTGTATTGAAATCTCACATTATGATTGTTTCCTGAGCAGCTTTTTTTGAGGTCCAGTGTAGGATATGTTTGATGGTGGCAATGTTATTATCTGGTGGGATATACGTTCCTGCTATCATTAGGTGTTTGTTGGTGTTGATTTTTAGTTTGTTTAATAAAATCTCGGCGTTATTAAATGTTGGGATATTTTGGTTTAGGGGTTGTAGTGTCAGGTTGTTTTTAAACAATATGGCCACTCTTCCACATCTTTTTCCTTTTCTATCTAACCTGATAATATTATTGTCTGGGTGGACAATCTAATTACTTTCTATGTGTGGTTTTAACCATGTTTCAGTTAAAATAGCTATATCAGGTGAGTAGAGTGAGAGGGTGAGATGAAGTTCCTGAATCTTATTAAGTACATTTCTAAGGTTTATATTTAGAAGTAGTAAGTCTGATCCTTTCCAATGTAGATTTAGTATGCTGTGAAGGAGGGAGAATGAATTAAAGATTAACTTTGTGGTAGAGAAGGGGCCAGAATTAGGGTGGATGTCCCCTCTAATTATAAATTGGGATGTTATGTTTACTATGAAGTTAATACATTTACTCACATTTTTTATTACCTAAATGAGATATGGGGTGAGATATCCTGTGGAAGTGTATGGTATGTGATTTGTTCAAAGAGTGCAGTATTATAAATGGTTGGGGAATATTTCACAGTTTGCATGTATTATTTATATTGGGTGTGGGGATGTACTTTGACGGTTGGATGTAGCTATTTTCATTTGTGAATAAGCAGTGAAATGGCTGGGTCATAACCTGTTAGTGTTCCCTCCATAACTCGTGCCCTACCTGCTCCACCTGCATCAGATAGCTCTACCCCACCTCCTGGTGCAGTGGCAGCCACTGGGAGTAGTAGTGCTGGAAGTGGTGATTTTGTCACCCGGCAGGAGCTGACAAGGCTGGTAGAAGACACCTCTTCCCACCTCTTCTGTGTCATCAAATGAACATCCTTGATTTAAAACTGTTTCCATAAGCCATGTTTCTACCATTAATGATGTGCTTGGTCCCACATGTGTTTACCAATACAGCTGTAGCATACATATAAGGACTGACTAATTCCAACTGTCAAGACAAATGTGTAAATCATGACACCTGAG